>NW_007731874.1:183546-193463 GCF_000696425.1 Galeopterus variegatus
TGCTCCCGCGCCTCGCTCAGCCAGTGAGCGGGAGCCGGTCTGTATGTGGGATCCGAACCCTCGGACGGGAGCGCTGCCGCGCTTCCCAAGCGGCGCACTATCCAGTGCGCCACCGGGCCGGCCCTCAACGTTTATTTCTGAAATCAACTTGTTAAATATGGATAGTAGGATGATATGTACTTTCTACATTATTTATATAGTTTTCTAAGCATTTAAAATATTTCTTCTACTAATACAATATATTTGCAAATAAAAAGTAACTACTTGACTTATTTGTTTTAATCCTGTTGAACAATGAGCCTGTCGATCTGTAATTTCCTTGTCCTCCTTCCTCTTTTCCCTGCTCAAACAACTCATCTCCACTTTACTTCCCAAAGTCCTTGAGATCTGCATCATAGTATCACATTGAATAATCTGTTTGTGGAAAAATAGAATTGAAAGATAATACAAATCTATCCATGAACTTTCTAAAGTACCCCCTATGCACTATAGATATGCACATGCTGTGTATACGCACTGGTCCTCTGTTGTCTTTCTCGTCATGGCTACTATCAAGAGACTTGTGCAGGCTGGCAGGGCTCTTTCACTTCCCAGTGCTAGGAGAATGATCAACTGGAAATCAGGAATTCAGAATTTATTCTTATAAGGCCATCATTCTCTTAAATCCAGGAGAAAAAGAAAAACATCTCTTGTCTTCCTTCAAAGTTACATAAATTTAATACCAATTTCTTTCAAGATCAAAATTTATATGTATAAAAATCTGAACAATAAACTTTAAAATAGATTTAGAAAAAAATTCCATAATCTCACCAAACTTTCTGCCATGTAAGAGGCTATATAATTTTGCTTACTTAAGATATTAGCCACTGCATTTTGAGCATAACGATATGAAATATTCAGTAATGAAAATGTCATGATTCTTTCTGTCTGTTCTATAAAATTAGCCTACTGTATCAATAACAATAACTTGCAATATTGAATATTTTTTACTTTGCTATTTTCTCTAAAATTATATAATATACATGTCTCTTGATTTTAAGAGCTACCTCAAATTTGCCATTTCAAGATTTGTTATTAGAATGAAAAGCAAACATTCTTTTCTCAAAATGCATATTTTTTTACCATTACTTATAAAATTATTTTCATTTGCACATTATATACAATGAGGCCACACAGCAAATAGTAAATCTCTTCTCAGAAGGGGACATCTGCCTGATACCCTGAATCTCATGTGTAGCTACAGGCTAGGATTTAGTCAGATGAGAGTTGGAAAGAAATCAAGTCATAGAAAAATTATCCATGAAAATCACTGCATTGCCATATAGTGGTATTCTGTCCAGAATTTCATTACTTGGCAGATATTGAAAGCATACTGGCCAATAACTGAGTATCACTTTATTTCTTGAATAGGGATTCCAATGAGACATACAAAGATCTTTTATAGAGAAATAGAGAACCCAGTTTTTCTCTCACAAACTGTGGAATGTTCTATTTTTTCAGCATAAACATGGTCTAACCCTTTGCATACTGTTCCTGACCTACTGTGTTAGTTGTAACATAGCCACCTGGTGGCTTGTTAACATTCAGATTTTTAGTCCCCCAAACAAAGGCTCTCATACTGAAGCAGAATCTGCACAATTCATATGCACTCCACAGTGTGAGAATTGTTTCCCTAAACATCTACAGCCCCCTGAGAGGTTACCATCTTGAATCACACCTGGAAATGACTACATAGCTAGTCCATAAGGCATCAACAGCAGATGTCCTGCACTCTGTGCAGATTAAGCTCTTTCCAATACCTAAATCTATGACTAAGTGTGTTTCATTTATTATGTTTTCGTTCCATACTGCCAGGAACAGTATGTTAGTCAGCAGATGGAGAGCTAGATCATCCTTGCCTTCTTATTTATTATCAATAGTTTGTCGTATCCTTAGAGGAATACACAACTGTTGCATTGCTTAAAAAAAAATCATAAAACTAGTGCTAAGATCAAGCATCTTTTCCTTTTGCTCTATGTTTGGGGGTATTTGATGAATGATTTATAGGCACTTATATAATCCACTTCCTAGAACTGGCTATTCAAAGCATAATTCTTCTGGTCATATTTTGTACATTGTAGAGTTTAATTAAAAGTGTGTCTGCTTCACTATGTAGTAAATGAAGCATGCATATTACTCCAGAGTACATACATATTTCATGTTGTAATTATGGATTTCACAATCTAAAGTATGCATTTAATTATACAGAAAAGTTATACAATTTCAAATTTAGTAAACACAGATGGAAATGGTAAACACTTTTTTTAGAAAGGAGTGAGGATAATGTAAAAGTAAGCATTCTCATTAATTCATATTTAAAAAGTAAACCTCTCTCATCTCAGTTGCTTTCGTGTTTATAATCATTTCTGTTTAACCAAAAGATAATATGTACTGTATCAGCAATATAGAATGTTTTTTAACTGATGGCGAAGATGATGATATTGAGGAACATGATTCTTATCTGTTACAAATCCAAAGGCATTTTCTGCGAAGAGGCAAATATTTTAAGTTAATGAAATTTGACTTAAACCCTCTCAAATGTGTCTTTCATTAGCCCTTTCATTTTGAAGCTTTTTAGATGTTCAGTTAGTATTGTCGCCATTACTCTATCAAAGCCTGATCTCTGGAATAAACCTGGAATTTGCCATTACAAATTAGTGTGACGTGTAATTGACTCTTTATGAGCATATGTTGCAGAACATATCTCTGTTAACATTGTCCTACTAGAACACCTACCTTTCTTATTTTCATAACGTCGAAATTTTATAGGTCAGTTTCTAGTCTAATTCTTGCACCACTGGAGGTTTCTTTTTTTTTTTCTGTTGCTGCTTTTAAAATTTCCTTTGTTTCTGGTGTTTAGCAATTTACCCATTACTTGCTTATGTATAATTTTCTTTATTTATCCAGCTCGAGTTCATAGAGAATTTAGAATTTTTGGATTACTATCTCTCCCCAGTTTTGAAAAGTAGCTATTATGTTCAAGATAATTTGAAAATATGAGAATTATGGCAGAGAAGTAGATATTACATAAAGAAACAAATGGAAGTTCTAGAAATAAAACCTCAATGACTAAATTAAATAACAGAAAGGGTAATTTAGGAGAAGAGTAGACAAACTAAAGACACATTTAATACAGTGGATGAAAGTTTAGAAGAAAGCATTCAGAATGATGAAAGGGTGATAAAATAAAAGAAAATACACCACAGAAATAAAGAAATAAAAATGGGACATTAACATACATATATTTGGAGTCTCAGAAAAAGAAGGAAAAAAGATTGGGAACAGAGACAAGATTTCCTTCAGTCCTGGTAGGATCAGAAGTATTGCTAAGTTTCTAAGACATTTAACCACCTCCTTCAGAAGACGCATATCCTAGGAGAAAATTTATTTTAAAATGCCTTAAAGAGAATCCCCCAACATAATTTTTTTTTTTTTGTATAATAAATGAATTTTAGATCTGCCAGGTAAGCCTGGTCTGTAGGCTCAAGATTTCCTAATAAGTAGAGCTGTAGAAGAGTGACCCCAGAATTCTATTAGGTTTTACCCTTGAGACATTTAACAATTATTTAAGCTGTTCAAAGCAAGAAGCCAATAAGGTCTGCAGAAAGCAGGTGGATGCCTCAAGAGATTTATGAAATCTCTTTGTGCTGAAGACAAAGCAATTAGAATTAAAGACCTGCAAAGGAAGAAGAACCCCTGTTTTAGGCAAAACAAGTTGACACAGTTTTCAATCTAATCTGTAATTAGCTTAGAACCTGAGGGTATTTAGGTGATCTACCCTAGGTGTAGCTTTCTGGAAAAGTATATCATGCATCATCTGTGGAGAAGGATATTATATACTAAAGCCTCAACAATTTTTATTAAAAAGGCCCAACATTTTCTAAAAAGTTAGCATGCATAAGAAGAAAGGAACAAAAGAAGGAAGGAAGTTAGGGAAGAAGAAAGAGAGACAATGAAAGGAGAACTACCATGTGATACAAATATCGGTGTTATCAGACATTAAAATAACTGTGATTAATGTGCTCATAATTGAAAATTTCACCAGAGAAGTAGAATCTATTTTTAAAAAGTCCGATAATTGAAGTCTCCATATGCCAGCTGCCTAAAAGAACCCCAATTGGAAATTTAAAGACACAAATAAATTAATTGTAAAATGATAGGTAAAGTTACCCTGTGATAATAAAACTAAAAAGAAGGCTTAAGTAGCTGTTCATCTCAAATAGAATGGATTAAAGTGAAAAGAATAGTACTAGACTTAAAAAGGACTTATATATAATTATAAAAAGTCAATTCATAAAGGGCATAATAATTTTAAACATTTATGCATCAAATAATGTAACTTAAAACACCAGAAAGCAAAAACTGCTAAAACTGAAACAAAAAGTAGACAAATCCACAATGAATGTTGCAGATTTCAGAACTTCACATTCAATAATCGGTTTTAAAAATAGGCAGAAAATCTTTAAAGATATAGAAGACTTGAAGAATACTATCAATCAGTCTGACCTAATTGACATTTATAAAAGTCTATCCAACAATACAGAATACATATCCTTTATAAGTGCTGCAATATTTACCAAGAAAGATTTATTTTCTAGGCCATAAAACAAGTTTCAATGCATTTTTTAATATCCTAAGCAGGGAAAGTATATTCTTTGATCACAATGAATTTACATCAGATACCACCAACAAAAATTATATAGAATATCCCAACTACTCGCAAACTAAATAAAATACCAGTAAATAATGGAGGGAACAATGAAGAAATAAAATTGAAGTTAGAAATCATTTTAAGCTGAATGGCAATGAAAACACAACACATAAAATTTGGGGTATGCAGCTATAGCAGTATGTAGAGAAAAATGTATGATTCTCACTGCCTATATTTGAAACTATGAAAGGACTCAAATCAATGACCTCAGCTTCCACCTTAAGAAAACTAGGGGGGTGGGGAAGCAGACTAGTACAAAAGAATCAGATGAGAAATGATAAAAATCAGAAATCAATAAAATAGAAAAAAGCTAAAAAAAAATGGAGAAAAATCAATGTAACCAAAGCCTGGTTTATTGAGAAGAGCAATAAAATTGACAATCATCTAGGCAGAAAAATGAAGTCACAAGCTACAGGGAACAGGAATGAGAAAGATATCATTGCTATATGTTCTGCCGTTATTTGCAGTACAATGAGGAAATAATATGAACTATGGCAATACAATTGACAAATCTGAGAAAATAGAAAAAAATTTTGAAATAGAAAAACTATCAAGTTTGCTCAAGATGAATGAACTTGTATTTATTAAAGAATTTTAAATTTTAATTAAAAACATTCCTATATAGAAAACTATAAGCCCAGAAGTCTTCACTGAGAAATTCTATTAAACATTTAATAAAAAAACCTAATTCTACACAATTCTTCTAGAATATTGAGAAAGAAACACCTCCCAAATCATTCTATGAAACTAGGATTACTGTTAAGTCATGCCAAAGATATTACAGGTTAAGAAATCTACGGAACAATAGCTCTTCTGTACTTAGATAAAATAAACTTATCAAAATTATAGCAAATTCTATTCAAAAATATATAAATAGTATAGTTTAACAAAATGGTTTTAGCCCATGGAATTCAATCTTGGTGTATTAAATCAAATAACATTATTCATCATACTACAAAGTTAAAACAAAAAGCCATCTCAATAGACACAGAAAGAACAATTGACAAAATTCAACATCCATTCCTGATAAAAATTCTCAGCAAACTAAGAGTTAAACCAAACAATCTCAACCTAATGAAGTTCATGTACAAAAAACTTACAGCTTATATCATACTTAATAATGAAAGACCAAATGCTGTAATGCTAAGATCAGGCAAAGATATTCACTCTTATAACTTGCATTCAATATCTGACTGAAGGTTATAGCCAGCACAAGTAAATAACGCAACTAAAATAAATTTTTAAAAAGCTTAATAATGAAAGACCAAATGCTGTAATGCTAAGATCAGGCAAAGATATTCACTCTTATAACTTGCATTCAGTATCTGACTGAAGGTTATAGCCAGCACAAGTAAATAACGCAACTAAAATAAATTTTTAAAAAATCAGACTGACAATAATAAATAAAAGTGCCTATCCTTGCAGGTTAAAGTATTATCTATATAGAAAAATGTGACAAAATCTACAAAAGAGCTACTAGAACTGTTTTAACACCCGATCAATATGCAAAAACCAATTTTATTTCTATATTCTAGCAGAAATTTATTTCTATATTATAGCAACAATCAGAACTTAAAACAAAAAGAAATATACAGTTACAATAGCATCAACATTTTGAAATAACAAATTTATATATAAATTTGTCTGAAGATGTGTATGACCTGAATTCAGAAACCTACAAAGTACAGTTGAAATAAAGAAGACTTAAATAAAAGAAGAGGTAGAGAATGCTTATGTACTGGAAAACCAATTGTAATTAAAATGTTAACTGTTCTCCAATTAATCTCTATATTCAGTGGAATAGAAAAATCAAGAAATAAACCCACTCTTACAAGGAAAACTGATTTTGGAGAAAGGACTAAAGGCAATTCAGTTGAGAAATAATAATCTCCTTAGTAAATGGTCCTGGATATACATATGCAAAACAACAACAACAACAAAACAACTTCAATTTAAACCTTATTCCCAAGGAAAATAACGTATAATGTATTAAATAAGTCATTAATCTACAATGACTTGTATCCCAAATATATAAAAATCATGCAAAATTCAACAATATGGAAGCAAACAATGCATTAAAAATGGCAACCATTCTAAACAGACTCTTCACCAACAAAGACATACTGATAAAAAGTAGGAACATAAAAAAAATGACCAACATCATTAGTCATTAGGGAAATGCCAACTAAAACTATAATGAAATAGCATTACATGCTCATTGCAGTGACTCCCTTAAGTAGAAATAGACAAAACTTAATAACTTTATGACTACTAAAGAAAACTCCAGGCCCAAGTGGTTTCATTGATAAATTCTAACATACATTTAAGGAAGTAATAATGCCAATTCTATACAAAATATTCCAGAAAATAGTAGAGAGAATATTCCCAAATTCATTCCCTGAGGACAGCATCACCCTAATACCAAAAATAAAATGAAACCAAAAACCAATATTCTTCATAAACATAAACATTAAAAATACTCAATAAAATATCAACAAATGGAATCCATTAATAAATAAAACAAAGATACAATAAATAAAGTCAGATTAATCTCAGAAATACAAAGCAATTTCAACATTGGAAAATCAATCAATTCACCACATTAACAGGTTAAATAAGCAATGTCATATTATTATCTCAATAGATGCAGAAAAAGCATTTGATAGAATTTAAATCCATTCATGAGAAAAATAGAACTCTCAGTAAAGTAGCAATATAAAAGTATTTTCTTAACTTAATAAAGGGCAATTGCATACAGCCTACAGTTATTACATTCATCCTTAATGGTGAGAGACTGAATGCTTCTCCCCTAAGAATAGGAAGAAGAAAAAGGTGTCCTCACTTCCCAATGCTGTTCAATATCCTATTGAAATAACCAGTAAGCAAAATATGTCAAGTAAAATAAAGTTATACGGATTGAAAAGGAAGAAGCAAATGCTCTATATTCACAGATGACATAGTTTTCTATACAGAACAATCAAGAATCTTAAAAAAAAAAGAAGAAGAAGAAGAAGCTCCTAATAAGTGAGTTTAGGAAGATCACAGCAGGCAGGCATTTAGGTCAATATACAAAATTTAGTTATATCCTTATATACAAGCAGTAAAACAATTGAAATATGAAATATAAAAAAACAATACCACGTTTAGATATTAACCCAAGAGAAATGAAAACATTTATTCATATAAAGACTTGCACATAAATGTTCATATCAGGTTTATGTGTAATAGACAAAAGTTGGAAACAACACAAATGTCCACATGATAAATGAATGAAAAATTTGGCATGCCAATAAAATGGGATACTGTTCAGTAATAAAAATGAAATTACTATTGATACACAAAAGACGTAGATGAACCTCAAAATAATTGCACAGTTAAAGAAGTCACATTAATAGATGAATACCATATGACTCAATTTGTACAAAATTCCAGAAAATAATCTATAGTGACTGAAAGCAAATCAGTCATTACCTGAAGGTAGCAGTGGAGGTTGGGTTGGGTAGGGGAGGTTGTGTTGGAACGGAGGCAGAAAAACTTGTCAAAAGTAAAAATAGTTATATAAACATATTTAGGGGATGATATATATGTTATCTGGATTATAGTCATGGTTTTATGAGTGTATGCATACAAAATTTGAACACTTTATTGAAAGTTTATTGTATGTGAATTAAACTTCTACATACTTGTTAAAAAATAAAAAATAAGTAAAATATGCAAATGTCAGTAGCTGGTGGGAAATGTGTTTGTACACCAATGGGAATGAACCTGGAAAGAATCAAAATTGATGATGGGTTGCAGGTTTAATTTAAGAAGAGAAATGATAAAGAAACAAAAGAAAATTGAATTTGGACAATAAGTTGTATTATCACCAAAGTTAAAAAAATATTTCATTGTAAAAGAAGTGATGGCAGAGATAGGAAGATATAAGCGGACTGAAAATTTAAAGGTGGCAAATGAGAGAGCATAGAAGAATGAGACTAAGAGAAGGTAAGTGGCATGCATCACCTCAAGTGCCTAGTCGGTTGTAGATGTGGAATGGGATTTAAACTCATATCTCAGGTGTCCTAAAGTCCTTGTTCTTTACATTATGTCACAGAATCTTTTCAAGCAAAGAAAAGTCAACCTTATAGAGGTGATAAGTGTACAGTGTGGAAGGTATAAAAATGAAGCTGAGGTCATGGCTTACTCATCTTTACATTTCTGGAATTTCTGAGACATTCAAGAATTGTTTGTTCATAAAAGGTTAAAAATAAAAATAAAAATTATTTAAGCTGCTTTAAGTTACTGAAGAGAAAGAAATTGTACTTTCTCTGTCTATGTTAGACAGGAAAAGTAGTTGAGTGACTTTGTTAGACTTTTTTATGCCAACATTAAAAACCAATTTAATGAGATTAATCATACAAGAAATACAATTTGTGGGATACAATAAAAATAATAAGCATCTTAGGAATAGAAATAGCAGGCTCAGGATATAAGTCTATTTTTTAGAGGGCTTGTTGTTTATTTAATAAAAATAGTTATTCATAATTTATAATTATTAACAACTACTGAAACAATCACGGAACACAATTATAAAGTGCCTCAGAAGCATTTCCCCTTCAGGGAGCATCTGCTGGCAGAGTAGATTGTTAAGGCTGTGAGAGTCTCTTTCAACACAGCCAGCTAGCGTGGCCATGTGCAAAGATCTAGTAGTTCAGGTGCCAGGAAGTAACAGCAACACATCCAGCCAGGTCTCTGAGAAAGAATATGGCTTGTCAGTAATGAGATCATTGTGACCCATCCAGAGGTATTTAGAAACATTGGGTACAGTGAGGCTTCTAGGGTTCCACACCCCAAGGAAAAGGGGCAGATGAAAAAATCGCATTTGTCATGTCATTGCTTGTGACCAAATGGCGGCTTACTGACTGCTGCCAGGACTGGGAGCCAGAAGCTGCTTCTATACACCAGAGCACACTTCATGTAAGGAAAGATCCAGTGTTGCAAAACACGCCAATTCCCAGAATGCCTGTAAAACTCAGTTAAGCCTAACTTTTTTCCTTATAGCCTAAGGACACAAAGTGGAGCAGACACAAGATTGCTTTTTTTTCTTTTAAATTTTATTTTATTTTATTTTATTTTATTTTGTTTTGTTTTCTGTTAAGAGTATACAGGATCAAGGAAGCCACTG
>NW_007731874.1:193473-199579 GCF_000696425.1 Galeopterus variegatus
ATCCTTATAAGAAGAGACACCAGAGTGTTCACCCACATGCTTGCTCTCTCTCTCTCTCTCTGTGTATACACACCCAGGAAAGACCAGGTGAGGACATATCAAGAGGCCATTTACAAGCCAGCGAAAGGGTACTCGTCAGAAACTGAATCAGCTGGCACCTTGGACTTTTAGTCTCTAGAACTGTAAGAAGATAAACTTGTGCTGTTTAAGCCACTCAGTTTTTAGTATTTTTATTATGGGAGCCCCAGCAGACTAATAATGGAAGTTTATTAGCAGAGGAAAGATTCAGTGACTTAGGTTAGGGCTATGGGGCACTTAAAGAATGTGATTTTGTTCTGCTTAGTACTTCCTTGTGTCCTTGTATATTGTTTATAGTTTTGTATTTTTTTATAATTATCTTAAGAGTGCATTTGTTCCAGAGTAGTCCATGAGAATAAAAGGAAAGAAATTAACATTTATTGGACATTTAACATGTGTCAGGCACAATTTCACATGTGTTTTTTCATTTAATCCTTAGAAACATCTTGCAATGTAAGTATTATTATTCTAATAATTTCAGTTAAAGAGATGAATTAACTCATCCCCACAATCACTTAGCTAATTAATGGGAAGATGTGGACTCCAAACCCGTCATTTTTTTTTTTTTTTCTTTCTACAAAGCCATGGTCTTTTCATTAGGTAACTTTCAGGATCCAGTCAGAAAACAGAAACCACTCTGGTATTTCGAATGGAGGGAAATGGTTATACTGGGAATAGAAAAGCTGAAAGGTCAAAGAGAAGATGGTGAAGCTGCCCAGAAAGGAACACAGGAAAGACATGATAACTATTCCTGAACTGGAGAGACTAGGGGAGTAGATGGCAGGATGGAGCCCTGAGCCAGAACTCCTGATGGCAGCTGGAAGTTCCTCTTACCTGTTCTATGTCAGTCAGGATCATGGAGGACAGGTTGTCGGACAGGATCTGGAGCTGCTGTCCTGAACACAAAGCAGAGTGAGATAAAAAGAATGACTCTGGCTTTTCTCCTACCCCTGTCCTCCAACCTTCTGTGAGCCGTTGCCTCTCATTAGCGTGAGCTCCAGGAAGCCAGAAAGCAAGGGGCTCAGGAAATATGCTGTGGAACAGGGCAGAAAAAGAGCAAGAAGTGGATCTGAGAGCATGTGAGCAATGGCAGGCAGGCTAGGTCATGCTGCCATCTAAGTGACAGAGACTGTCAGGTTCTGTATCCTATGCATTTGCCTGCAATCCCAGTGAAGTGTTCACTCAGATTCATGTCTTCACACTGGAAAGGGCCTCACTACTCAGACTTCCATTTTACTCATTATAAAACCATGACCCAAAAAAGGTAAATTCACTTAGTAAAAGTCAAATAGCAGGTAAATAGCAGAGCCCTGACCGAATCCAGGAATTCTGAATCAAAGTCCAGTTTTCTTCCCATTTCTCCATGAAGTGCTTCACATGCACTTGTCAAATTGAATTGAACTGAATTGGTTCAGCTGAGGTGATTATGGTGAGAGGGAAACGGCAAGTTTCTGAAAGCCCAGCAATGCATTGTCATTACAGTACCATAAACGATATTCCTGGTCAAGCCACTGTATTTAACTCCTCTTTATCATGAATTAGTGCTCCTGTTTTTTTTCTTTGGTGAGAGGGAAACGGCAAGTTTCTGAAAGCCCAGCAATGCATTGTCATTACAGTACCATAGACGATATTCCTGGTCAAGCCACTGTATTTAACTCCTCTTTATCATGAATTAGTGCTCCTGTTTTTTTTCTTTTTTTTTTCTATGCATATTTAAAATTTTCTCTTGCAGTCAGTGAAAACAGAATTATTTTTTATCTTATTTTGAATTACTGACTGATTTGCTTAAACATATCTACTCTGAAACTAAGATGATCAAAAGTATTAATATAAAATAGGAGTCACTATAAACAAACTACATGTAAACAACATTTAATTTTTTATTTGGGGGGTATTTTTTTCCTTCTTAAATGGATATGATTTGGGCAGTGTCCTTAGAGGATCACATCTGAAACTGTCCCCTCCTCCTCTTATAAGTTAGAGGTGGTAACCAAAGAAAATCTCTTTAAAACTAAAGGATAAACATATTTATGTCACCTCATAAAAAATCATAGCAATTTCCTCTCAGCATTTTTGTTGTATTTTTTAATAAATAAGAAGAGAGGAAAGTATATTTCTGTTTTCTCGAAACTTGCCCAGGATAAAGGAAAAGAAAAAAAGACAGGAGAAAGTTTATTTTCTACTTTTTTTGTATTCTCTTAGCCCACTAAGCCACAATATTCTAAATTGGAGAACATTAATTATCTTAGTTATGGAACTCTAAACAGATTTTTTCATGGGCTAAAACTGGGTACATTAAAATAAACTCCAGTCTCCCTTCCAACTTCCTCTCTCTCTGTCTCCACTAGCCTCATAGATAGCAATCCTTCTATCGTCCATGGCTTTAGGAATATGAACCTCCCCACCCGCTTTCCACCATTGGATATGTGCACCCAACTTTCCAACACTTTTTTTGTAGTAAATGGTGGCTACAGTTCATTTATATATTGTCTTATAGTTTGTTTTGTGCTGCTATACAGAATACCTGAGACTGGGTAATTTATTAAGAACAGAGATTTATTTCTAACAGTTCTGAAGGCTGGGAAGTCGACGGTCAAGGGGCATGCATCTGGCAAGGGCCTTTTTGCTGCATCATCCCATGGCAAAGGCAGAAGGTCGTGACAGCATATGCTCTAGAGAGAAAGTGTGAAAGAGCGAGGGAGAGAGGGAGGGGGAGAGAGAGAGAGAGAGAGAGAGAGAGAGTGCACGTGTGTGGAAAAAGGAAGGATCGAACTTGCTTTTATAATAAACCCACTCCAGCAATAATGACATTAATCATTCATAAGGGCAGAGCCCTCGTGACCTAATCACCTCTTAATGGTCCTACCTCTCAACACTGGTGTATTGGAGATTAAGTTTCCAACATGTGAATTTGGGGGAAGACATTCAAACCATAACTTATGCTGAGATAGAAATATTTGCCCAAAGAGAGTAAATCTATTAGTTTTTCACTTTGAATATTCCAGGGGTCACCAGTCAGAGCACGGTCTATATGAATGCATCCCTTCAGACTCATGCAGTGCACAGCCATTTACATAGACTAAAATGACTACAATGACAATGTTTGCTCCCCAAAGTTGTGCAAAAAGACATCTTAGCAAGGATATAAACAATGTGATCTTAGCCAGTTAAGTGGAGTATGGACAAGATACAGTAAAGCTTTGTTCAAATCACAGGTCAGTTCTGGCTGAAATCCCTCAGTCTATATAACAATGCGTAATTTTTAAGTTGTACAAAGGTCCAGGTCCCTTTCACCAGTCATCTTGCTGTCTATATTTTCTCACTGCATCCAACTTCTCTCTCGTGTTTTATTTAAAGTGTATATTCTCCTCTTGCAGCTAATTCTAAGATTCTTCTAGACTCTTTCTTGTTCTTTAACTGTCTTCTGCCTCCCACTGAGCTGAGCTCACCTTCCATCCATTAGTCCTACCACATACAAATATACATTATGTCCAGAAAGAGATGAATGTCTCTCTTATCAGCTATCTATAACCATTGCTCAAATAAATAATTACATGACACTAAAGTGATAACCTAAATATATATACATACAAAAATCAGATGCTAGCATTCACCAAACTTACTTTTCATGAGAATCTACAGGATCAATTTTTATTAATCAAACTTACAAAGTATCTATTCTTTAAATTATTAATAGAGAACTTAGAATGCATTAACTAGCAAGGTCCCACAAGCAAGTACTTATGCTGAAAACAATTATAGTTATTCCTTTTTCAGAAGAAAAGGAAAGAAATAACTAGCATTCATCTTTGTCTTAGTTCATTCAGAACTATTCACACTGTTTTGAATTATCCTACCCGTTCACTCTGCTTTTTTGAGAAGTTCATAGAGTGTTAGAATGAAAGGGAATATCTGGACTGACAAAAATTTAAGAGAGGTCCTAGGTCTAGAGTGGTTAACCATAACCCATAGTCTCATGGATAGTTAGTAGCAGAGTAAGGTTTAGAGCTCAGTGATTCTAAATTCCCATGATACTGTATTAAACTTCTCATAATAAATGTAAACTAAGAAATGTTCCTTTCAATTTCTTGACCTGACAAAATCCAGTGAAAGAGAGACTTGTGATAATAGAACATTATCTCTTCTGTTCTGAGAGCTTCATTGACTGGCACTTGTGTGGGCCATGGATAAATCCATGGGTTGGGTTTAGTATGCCTTCTCACCATTGTTACAATCTCCCTGATAATAATAATCTGTTAGAGCTTCCTACCAGTGGCTTAACTTTTTCAGTTCTGCAGAAATCACGAAAAAGTCTGGTAGACCCTTGAAGTTCATGAGCCATACCTGCAGAATTCTTTATGAAGCTCTACACTTGTTATGGTTTATCCAATAAAAATTCATTTTCTGGTTGGACACCAATACTGTGCTAAGTAATTTCACCTTTTCTTTTAAATTTTATTTTATTTTATTTTATTTTATTTTGTTTTGTTTTCTGTTAAGAGTATACAGGATCAAGGAACTTTTAAATTTTATTTTATTTTATTTTATTTTGTTTTGTTTTCTGTTAAGAGTATACAGGATCAAGGAAGCCACTGACTGAAACAAATAATGACTTGGAGAGATGAAATTTCAGAATTAGTTATTGAAACCAGGCTTAATTATTTTGTTAAAATATTGCCTCAAGATGAAAGAATGCTATAATGTTCCACTATTGCATTTGCTTCATCGTAATATAATTTACTTCTCAGCTAGCTGTCATTCCCGTAAGTTACATCTTTCATTTTCCATCTAAAAATGGCTCTTTTCCCACTTGAACCTGGTGCTATCTAATGCTGGAAACTTTATCCATCAAGAACTCTGAATGAAGAAATAACAATTATTAAAAAGATAATGAAAGGCATGTGTGGTCCCCCTTTAAATTCCAGCTAATATATTTACTCAAATACTTACCTTGGAGTATTGTGTAGTCTGGGCATCTTATTTCAGCAGAACTCCCATTGCACCCTCCCCAGACACCCATGCATACACTCACAATTGTCTCCTCCTAGAATGTGTCCTAGTCAGCTACACTGAGAATTACTACTCACTGACAAGACCATATGTTATGTATGGGCACTTTTCCCTTGACTGAGGTGAACATGTACCTCAAGAATTTTGCTCTTTGCTCACACATGAATTACTCTGTATGTGATACTCTCTCAAATATTTTAAAATATGTATATTTTTAAATATGTTCATTTATATAAACTCACGAGAGAAAAAGAGGTCTCAGATGCTGAAGCTTACCCATATATTTCCCAAAGATTTTATAGACATCAACACAACTCAGCAGCTATTTATTGAACAACCTCTTATGTAAGGCAAATGTTACCTTTTTTACTAGAGCTTGGAGTTTTGCTAAAAGCCACATCTTAATCAAATACTTAGCAGAACATACCCTACTTAAGTTTAGTGATTGTCTGTTTTGTGTGCTTTATACACAACAACCTAGAGAAGTGTCTGGCATGTATTAAGCACTCGGTCAATATTTATGAATGACTCCTAAGTACATGAATTCTACGAAGCACTTCAGTACAATGTAACCTAGTCTGTATGATCAGAAAAGACTAGCTGGCAGAATTAACATTAAAATTTAGATCTAGAAGTTATGAAATAGTTAAGTGAGACAGTTGAGAGATTGTTTAAGAAAAAAGTTTCTAAGGAGTTAGCAGAATGTTCTGTTCAAATAAATGGAAAAATTCTAATAAGGTGGGCAAAGAGGTCAATAATAGTAATGCAAAGATAAGTGGAGAATACTTAAGGTAAAAGTCTTTTAGGGAACAATAAAGATTGAATATTTTATCCTAAGGACAATGGAAAGTCATTGATACATTTTAAGCAGGGAAGTATATTCTGTTTATTCACTTATTTATTTTCAGTTCTTGCTGTGATTTAAATATGTCCCTGATAGATCTGCCATATGACCCAGCTATCCCACTGCTGGAAATATACCCAAAGGAATGGAAATCATCAAGTCGAAGGTATACCT
>NW_007731874.1:200932-202062 GCF_000696425.1 Galeopterus variegatus
ATCTTATAGGAATCACTTAAATTTTTCTCAGCTCAGTTTTACCATTAATAAAATAATTTTTAAAAAAATTTAAATAGGTTGTCACAAATTTTCTTTTATCTAAATGTCTATGCCCTCTAGATGACAGGAATATGGACCAAAGTTCTAAAGTCTTCTGGTCTCATTAATTGACAACTGGTTCTAGGGACATTGACTTCCCTTACTCCCAGGCTGTACCAGCATATGGGCCAAGACTTCCCTTGCTTGGAGATATTAATAGAGCAGAAAAGCAAAAAAAAAAAAAAAACAACCTCGGCTTGTGCATAAACACTGTCATTGTGAGGAGTTGAAGCAGTAAAGGTGTAGAGAGGGATTCTAGGGAACTTGGGTATTGTTCTCTTAGAATGAAGGGTCTTTAAAGGGGTATAAGGAGATCTAAGTGATTGCCATATCTGTGTTTTAAACTAAAGAGTCTGGCTGCAATGTGGAAGTGGGTTTAAGTGTGAAGTGTTTAGTGGGAAGAAACTAGAGGCTGGTTACTACCCCAAGTCATCTCCACTTCCTATAGGAAAAAAACCGTACTACTTAATACTACTCAGCAAACGATGTTCTGTACATTGTATTCTGGCCCTTTAGTGTGGGAAACAAGCTAAAAGTGTTACAAATAACAGATTGATAAGATGATAGGATAAATGAAATGGCAGATATAAAATTATAAGACATTTTGGAAATGAAATTAATTATATTTGAGGACTAAATATAGTATGAGGAAAGGAGAATTATCTAGAATGATTCCCAGACCTCTGGCATGTACAGCTGGGTTTAAGTTAGTAACATTAGTATTGGGGATACAGAAAAGAAAACATTTGTTGTTGTTTTTGGCGTAGTTATAATTTTGTGGGGGTAAGAAGATCACTTTGGACATGCTGGGTTTGAAAAATATGTAGGACTTATATTAATAAGAACTGTTGATAGTACTGTGAGTCGTAGGTTCTATGTTGGACTAGTAATAGAGATTTTGAATTCATTCAAATACTGTGATATTTTCCACTCAAAGTAGCTAGTGCTCATTAGAAAAATGTTTGATTCTAGAACTGTTACATTAAGTATATAGTACAAACCTGGAACGTATTGCCAATTCAGGAAGCAAA
>NW_007731874.1:203352-204768 GCF_000696425.1 Galeopterus variegatus
TATAAACCTCCATCTATATTTTCACCATTAGTCTAAGAATAAGAGTTGTTTTAGTAAAACAAGATTAACAGCCAACTGTTTTATAGCTAATTGCCAACGGTACTGGGTGATAGAATGGCATATTTACAGTGGCAGAGCATCCATAGATCACTCATGAACTGGAACAGGTTATGGTAGAAATGGCCTTTTATGTGGTTAGTCAATAACCACTATATACTCATAATGTAAAAGAGTAATATGTGGTGTACAGCAGAAATCATGATATTTAGCTGCTTGACATTTAAAGATGTATTCAGATTATTAATGTGACATTTCAAAAACAGAAATGGTTGTCATAAAAAGTAAATTATCAGATGAGTAGATGGGGATCTCAAAGAATGTTTGTGTCTGCTAGAATATAGAGAAAATAGCAGTACATGCCACACAAATTTGCTTCAAATGGCATACCTATGATAAAGAACAGGGTGGCTTTTAAAGCAGGGGAAAAAATGATCTACTATGTGGTAGCCACATTTTCAGACAATTATTTTCTGTCTCCATTATGGAGACAAACTTAGATTTCAATTGTCATTATATAATGATGAATGAGTAAATATAAGAATATTATATATTTGGATGGCAGTAATCACCCAGTAATTTTACTGGTTCAGATTTATTGTTGTGTTAGTATGATCTGTGTTTGCCAACAACAGTCAGAAAATAAAAATTTGATCAGATTGTTCATCAGTTTTGTATCATATGTATTAAAGTATTTGAAACTTTCTATAATGCCTGATAGGAATTATGAATTTCCAATTTATTCTGTCAAAGAAGAGTTATATATGCTCATCTTCAGCTGGAAGACATCCACAAGAGAACTATAAACTTTCAATTTAAAAGGATATATTTCTCTTCCTTTTGTAGTTATAGGTGATATGACATCATAATGCTGGGAACCATCATATTTATATGTTTTCTGTAAAGAGATCACTTACAGTAAGACTATTATACTGATTGAAATATAGTTACTAAAACTGAGACAATCAGGAGATCCCCTCATATATGTCTAATTTTTATATGGTGGGAAAATTTCTTGGAGTATTGAACATTAGAGTGAATTAATTAAATATAATCACACAGAGAAATGGGTCTATTCAATACACAATAATTGTAATGAAGAAGGAAGTCAGGAAGAGTATTTTCCTAAAGGTGTGATTGGAGTATGCTTACCTGAGAAATTATCTGACCTCCCATCTGTTTACCTGACACTTTTCTTTTTTCTTTTTTTTTTTTCCTTTTTGTCTTTTTTTCGTGTCCGGCAACGGATTGTAACCCTCAGTGTCGTGCCCGTACCGGATCGGGACCGGCAACGGGATGCAAACCTCAGTGCTGCGTCCGCACCTCGCTCAGCCAGTGAGCGGGAACCGGTCTGTATGT
>NW_007731875.1:0-5191 GCF_000696425.1 Galeopterus variegatus
AGCTAGCACTTTTATATGTTTATGTGCCGGACATTTTAACAAATGAATCTAAATTTAAATTAAATTTTGTTATTAAATTATTTAAGTCTCACAACAGACCTTGGAAGTAGGTACCACTGTTACTCCATTTTATGGATGAGGAAACTGAGGCCTAGAGAGTTAAGTAACTTGTCCAAGTTCAGACAGGTTGCAAGTGGTGAAACTGGGATTCAAAAATCACCCCCACCCCCTACCCAAAGCTGGCACATCTTAGGTTAGCAGCTGGGTCACAAACCAAGTGTTTTTCTTTCAAAGCTCTTCCTCCCATTACGCTTTGTCTTTTTTTTTTTTTTTTCAAAAGATGACCGGTAAGGGGATCTTAACCCTTGACTTGGTGTTGTCAGCACCACGCTCAGCCAGTGAGCAAACCGGCCATCCCTATATGGGATCCGAACCCGTGGCCTTGGTGTTATCAGCACCGCACTCTCCCGAGTGAGCCACGGGCCGGCCCTCCCATTACGCTTTGAGTAGGGACCAGGCAAAGGCATCCTAGGGTTGGGGGCAGCTGGTGGGAGCCCAGTGAGAAGAGCAGTGGTAGGAGGAGGGGCACCTGTCAGGAGTGCAGGCGGGGGCTCCAGGGCTGCGGGCTCTTGTTGAAGAGACAGGCAGGGGTGGTGGCCAGGTTGACGCAGCCTGGGGGGTGCTGACCTGAGTGGGAGTCACCACTGTAGAGCACGGCTCAATAGGGAAGGGTGATGTGGCCAGAGAAGGGACAGACAGCTTGGAGCTGGTGGGAGAGAGGATGGAGCAAGAGGCAGAAGAGGGGCACAGAGGGACCTGAGCCAGCTCGGGGAAGAGGAGACCCAGCCAGAGATGTGGTGGCTCCTGTTGTGCAAACAACTCCAGACAAGTTGGGAGACCTGGATTCTTCCAGTGTGACCTTGAGAAAGACACTTCACTTTCCTGGGCTTCAGGCCCCTGTCCACATCTTCCTGATAGTCAGTGGTCTCTTCACTGTGTGTCACTCAATGTTTTATGAATTAGCCCTCCAAGAGCTTCAAGTGGTAGGCAGAGCTGGTGCTATGCCCATTTTACAGCTGAGTCACTGAGGTTGAGATTCAGAGAGGGTGGGTTACTTATCCAACATTACATAGCTTGAGAGTGTGTGGAACAGCGGGACCCACATCCACTTGAATCTGACTGTTGCTCTTTCTGGGGCACGATGTGACCCTCTGAAAATAGCAGGGCCAGAACAAAGAGCAGGGTAATTGTTGGAGTGTGATCTGACCCCTTTCCTGGCCACGAGATCTTGAGCAAGTTATCGTGCCTCAGGTTTTCCACCTGGAAAAGGGGATGACAATAGTGGCTAATAGTACACTGAGTTACACCGAAGATTTAATTAAATAAAGTGCATACTGATACCACAGTGCCTGGCTCATAGTAAGTGCTCAGTAAATACAAGCTATTATTGCTGTTCTTTTAATGACCAATAGAAACAAGTCTCTTAGAAGGCCAAACTCACACCTTCGATCTCAGCTCCATTTTCTCCTATGAGGGGCTGTGAGAGCTGATGCCTGAGGCCCTGCCAGCCAGCCTTTACAATGAAGATGGACATGGGTGGGCTGGAGGAGGACGTGAGCACGTGGACTGGGCGGTGGTGAATGCAGCTGCACATTAGGGTCGCGTGGGGGGTCTGCTAAATGGCCTTGGTTTGGGACCCACTCCAGACCCTCTAACCCTGAGTCTTTGGCAAGTAGGGCCCTGAGTTGGTATTTGACTTTTTCTGTAAGTGAAGTATGATCTACATACAGTAAAATAAACAAATCTTGAGTGCCCACTAAGGTTTGACAGTCAAGATGTCAAACATTGTCGTTACCTGCTGCCCCTTTCCAGTCAATTCAATTTCTCTTCCTCTCCCACTGTCATTTTCTGAATTCTATCACCAGCAATTAGTTTGGTCTGTTCTTAGACTTCATATAAATGGAATCATACAATATGTATCTTCTTGTATGTGTGTCTGGCTTATTTTGCTTAACTTAATATTTCTGAAATTCTTCCATTTTTTTGCATGTATCAGTTCCTTTTTATTGCTGAGTGGTTTTGTTTCAAGCTTTTTGGCTATTGTGAATAAAAGTGTTATGAACATTCCTATACAAGTCTTTGTTTTCATTGCTTGTGGATAATAGCTAGGAGTGGAATCAGTAATATATCTAGAAATGGAATAGCTGGGTCAGATGTATGTTTAACGTATAAGAAACTCCAAAGCAGTTGTGCCCTTTCATACTCCAATCATCAATTTAGGAGAATCGCAGTTGCTTTACATTCTCACCAGCATTTGGTGTAGTCACTCTTTTTACTTTTAGCCTTTCTAATAGAGGTTAAATGGTACCTCATTGTGGTTTTAATTTGCGTTTCCCTGAAAGCTAATTATGTTGAGTGCCTTTTCATGTGTTTAGTGACTGTTAGTGTATGTATGTATGTATATATATATATATATTTGCTCATTTAAAAAATGGTTTGTCTTTTTATTGTTGATTTGTAAGAGTTCTTTATATATCAGGATGAGTTCTTCATTAGATCTTTCTCTTTTCTTTTTAAAAAAATAACTACTGTATTGAGACATAATTCACATACCATACAATTTACCCACTTAATATGTACAATCCAGTGGTTTTAAGTATATTCGTAGGGTTGAGCAATTATCACCACAATTTTAGAGCATTTTCATCACCTCATAAAGAAACCCCACCCCCTTTAGCAATCACTCACCTTTCCCCCACCCCTCAACCCCCAGCTGTGGGCAGCCACTAATCTACTTTTTGACTCTATAGATTTACCTAGTATGGACATTTCATGTAAATACGTCATACTATAAGTCGTCTTCTGTGAATGCCTTCTTTCATTTGCATAGTGTTTTCAAGATTCATGTTGTAGGATGTATAGTACCTAATTCCTTTTGTTTCAGAATAGTATTCCAGTGTATGGATAAACCACATTTTATTTATACTTTCATCAATTGATCAACATTTGGGTTGTTTTTACATTTTTTTTCCCTTGAGTCCAGGACAGGTAACATTTCTTCTTTTTGGCTATTATGAATAATACAGCTATAAATATATGTGCACAATTTTTTGTGTGGGTGTATGTTTTCATTTCTCTTAGGAGTGGAATTGATGAGTTATTTGGTAACTCTGTTTAACTTTTTGAGGAACTTCCATATTGTTTTCCAAAGTGGTTGTACCATTTTACATTCTCATCAGCAGTGTATGAGGGTTGCAGAGATCTTTTAAAAATGTAGATATGTTCCTAAGAGTGTCTACCTCATAGGATTGTTGTGGAGATTATTTGTTAGATGTTTTTCTTACAAGACAGTTTTGCTTACTCCAAGGTCATGAAGATATCTTCCATCTTCTAGAGTCTTTATGGTTCTGAAATTTATGTTTAGATCTGTGATCTGTCTTGAATTAATTTTCGTGTATAGAATAAGGTAGAGGTGGAGGGTCATTTTTTCCCCCCATACATCATCCATTTGTTCTAGCAAATCTGTTAAAAATTAAAAAAAATTTTCCACACTCAATCGAATCGGTGCTTTGATCAAATATCAGTTGATCTTTCCTGAACCATTTGAATTACCCTCTTATGCGTGAATTATTACTGCTCTCTATTCTATTCCATTGACCTATTGTCTGTCCTCACCAAGAACCACAGTTTAGATTATGTGGCTTTATAGTAAATATTAAAGTCAGATAGAATAAACCTTCTGACTTTGCTCATTTCCAAAATTGTTTTGGCCATTCTATATTCTTTTCATTTCCATTTAAATTTTAGAACCAGCAAGTCGATTTCTTAAAAATAAGTCTGCTGAAATTTTCATAGGGATTATATCGAATCCAAAGATTGACTTGGGAGACGTTTTAACTACACTGAGTTTCTGATCCATGAACATATAATATCTCTCCATTTATTTTGGTCTTTCCTTCAGCAGAGATTTCAGTGTAGTTTTAAGTGTAGAGGTCTTGCACATCTTTTGTTAGATTTATTCCTGGGTACTGGATGTTTATGTTATTTAATATGGTGTTGATTTTGTGATTTCATTTCCAATTTTTTTGTTGCTAGTATGTAGAAATATAATTAGTAATTTTTATGTTGGTTTTGTACTCTGCTACTTGGTTTAATTTATTAGGTCTAGGTGTTTGTTTTGTCTGAGTAGATTGTATCCCTAAGGCCCTGCTACTCTGGACTTTCATGATTGATACGGTAATAAGACTTCTCTTGAGAAGAAATGTGAGGATTTAAACTGAACAGTGTTGAATTTAGGGTGTTTGGACCCCAGGCAAAGCTCATTAAAACTGAGTCTTTTGGGGAGACAGGGGTGGCATGAAGTATTTTAGATTCTAAAAGTGCAGATGAGATGTGCCGGGTGGTAGAAACAGGCCCAAAGGCCACCTTCGCTTGAGGGTCAGGGCAGGATGACCAGCGTGCACCGCCTGTTCGGGGAGTGCCTGAGCCCAGGCCGAGGCCCCCGCCTTGGAAAAGGGCAGACAAGTTCCGGGTTCCCTCCCAGGTCGGGGCAGGTGGGAGGACAGCGCCCCACAGGCGCCTCCTGCCTCTCTCTTTCAATAAGCAGGTGGCGATAAATGCAGCCACGGCCGGGCTCGCTGTCGCCTCCACGCCTACCGCAGACACACCTTTCTACACCCCCTCCCTCGCGAGACAGCCCTGGAGACACCAGCGCCATCCCCCCTGCAGACTTCTCCAGGATGAGGAAATTGAGTCCCAGACGGGCCAGGGATTCGCGCGAGGCCGCCCCTAGTCCGACCCTTTCCCCGTCACCCCTTTCAGGTATCCAGAAATTAAAGAGGAGCTGGGGGAGCTGGACCGCGTCACGGCGCAGACGCTCTTTGATCTGTACAAATACAACTTCTCCAGCATCCTCGCGGCCCACGTCCGCGGCCGTCGTGACCTCCGGGAGACTCTGCCGCACCCGCTGCAGCGCCTGCGGGTCCCGCCCCCGCCCCCCGAGCCCCGCCGGGCACGCAGCGCCACGTCCAGCGTGCGAGACAACAACCCCCAAGTGGACCGGAAGGATTGGAAGATCGGCTTCCAGCTGGTAAGGCCCCGCCCCTCCCGGCGGGCGGCGCCCCGCCCACCGCCCCGCCCGCGGCTGGGTCCACTCGCAACCTGGACTCCGCCCCCTTTCCAGACCATGAAG
>NW_007731875.1:6171-22549 GCF_000696425.1 Galeopterus variegatus
TAAGGCCCCGCCCCTCCCGGGGGGCGGCGCCCCGCCCCCCGCCCCGCCCGCGGCTGGGTCCACTCGCAACCTGGACTCCGCCCCCTTTCCAGACCCGCCCCCGCAGCCCAGTGACAGGAGGCGGGGCCTCGTCGGTGCGCAGGTAAGTAAAAGTGGAAAAAGGAGAAGTACGTTCGTAAAAGTAAAGTAAGTAAGCAAATAAAACCAGTAAGTAAATAGAACAAGTACATACAAAAAAATAAGTAAATAGAACAAAAAATAATTAAAGTAAAACAGCAGCCGCTGTGCTCCGTCTCTGGGGTCTCCCAGCTCGGGGGCTTTGTTGGAGCGTGTAAACGGCAGGAAGGCAGATCTGCTGTGGAACAGGCACCTTTCTAAATTTCGGTACTTGCCGGTAGGAATCAGTTGAGACCCTCCAGTGTGATGGAGAACTGGGGCTCAACCAGCCTAAGATAGGGAATAAGAAGGCAGTAAAAAGGGAGACTTAAATTAAAAAATGAAAATAAAAAAATAAGAGAGAGTAAGAGGAAATGGGAGAGGAGCTGAGGGAAGGAGAAAGGGAGACCCTCTCTAGTGACAGTGGGCCACACCCCCAGGAGACTGGGGCGCCAGTCCCCCTCTGCCTCAGTCTTCCCATCAGTGAAATGGGGAGAAGGATTCATGCTCCTCCCCCCTGCAGGGGCTGTGCAAGTGTACATGAAGCACAACCATGTGCGTGTGGCTCCTGGTTGCCCACCGCTCCCTTGATAACATGTTCTCCTGGTCCACTCTTCCGGGGCTTCTCCTCCCCTTCTGTGCTTCCCCACTCCTGTCTGTCAGTCCTCGTAACCCCAGACCTCTCATTCTTTGACCTTGGCCCTGCCCTGCTGCCTGTCCCCTACTGCTGGCTCTCTGACGTCTGGTCTCTGTGTCCAGTGCAACCAGAACAAATCGGACTGCTTCTACCAGACATACTCGTCCGGGGTGGATGCGGTGAGGGAGTGGTACCGCTTCCAATACATCAACATTCTGTCCAGACTGCCGGACCCCCCGCCATCCCTGGAGTTGGGCAACTTCATCTTCGCCTGCCGCTTCAACCAGGCCTCCTGCAACCAGGCGTGAGTCAGTCCTGCCTGCTCAGCACTCCCCATGCAGTCTCCTTCCCTGGGTCAGCCTGAGGCCCTGCATGGGCAGGGCCCGGGAAATGCATGTTGACCAAGTAAATGCCTAAAAGCTGGCAGGGGAGAAACACTGGACTCAGGTCCACCCTTCTGCCCCATGGGTCGCCCTGCAGACTTCTGCTGCTCCTTGCACCACTGGGTCTGCGTGCAGCAGCCTCCTCCCTGGCCCACCATCCCCTTGATCCCATGCTGTCTTGGGCCACTCGCCAGGGGAAGGTTGAGGCTCCAGGTCTGCCTTTGAGAATCCATGGGCTGGAAGCATGGTTCTCAGTCTTTCTAAGACCTCTTTCTCACTAGCATCAAAGCTTGAAAGGGCCTGGGGGATTATCTAGTCCCCTGATCCACTTCCTCAGATGAGGTTGGCAGTACTGTGTGGTGTAATAGCATGGATTGAGGGACTAAGCCCAGGTCCCCACTCTGGCTCTGTTACTTCCTGGCCAGGTGACTGGGCATTTCATATCATTTTTTCAGAACCTGTTTCTCTGTTTGTAAAATGGAAGTAAAACAAAACACAGAAAGCGAGATTCATTCAATGTTCATTCAACAAATATTTTTGACTGTCTGGACTTTGTGCCAGTCACTGTTTTAGGCATTTGGGATACATCAAAGAAAAAACTACCTAGTCCTTGCCCTTTTGGCACTTTTGCTCACGTGGTGAAGATGACGATAACACCCATCTCAGAGTTATACCAAGTGTGTGAGCTAACAAGGGGGGATGGTGCACTTTACAGACAGCGTTGAATGATGGTCTCTTTACTCCTGCCCTCAGACAGTGAGGTGATTTGTCCTACGGCGTGGGGTGGGCCCTAGCTGAGGATTCTTCCCACTCCACTGCCCCTCAGGCATTTTTTCTATTAGGACCCCTGTCATAATGTCCTTGCAAGGGGGGTCATGGCAGCTGGTGGCTCTCTGAGGACTGGGAGAGGCTAGGAGTGAGGGAGGCCCCCTTCTGCAGCCTCTGGCCCCCTCGTCCCCCTGTCTTCCCCTCCCACTTCTGCTCCTTGCTTTGCAGGGGATGTCTCCCTCTTCCTGGCTGACGAAAGGTGCTGAGGCAGCATCTCTTCGCTACAGGGGCCCTTCCCTCCCGTGTCACTGGAGAATGGCAGCCGGGCCAGGTGTCACCTGCTTCTGACCCTACCTCTCGCCTCTCACACACTCTGCCAAACACACAATTTTGTCCCTGTCTCTAGTGTTTGTCTTTGTTTGAGGACAGAAGCTACCAGCTGGGAAGTGAGACAGTAGCAGCACCTAAGCCTGAGTCAGCCCACACCTGCCACCAAGTCTCTCTGTCACCTTCCCACCTGCAAGTTTCATACATTTTCAGCCTGATCTTCCTCCTTCGCCTGCTCCGTGCCTCTGCCTCCCCATCGACTGCAAATCCATGGTTCATCTTTGTCTTGGCACTTGAGTCACTTGCTCTGCTGAGAACCTCATCATGCCTCACCTGGATCATCATAGCTGCCCCTCATGTGTTTTTCCTTTCTTTCTTTCTGTTTGTTTGTTTGGTTTTGCAGCTGGCCAGGACAGGAAGCTTTATACTTCACTATTCTGACTTCACTTCACGCCACATAACTATTCCAGTTAGTCCTGTTTAAAATCCTTCAGTGTCTCTCATGGCCTTCAGAATCAAGTTGAAGTTCTCTAGCATGGCTTTCTCTCCCCTCTCTTCCTCCATATCCAAAACCCTTACCTCCTTCCTATAATCCTTTCTTTAGTAACCCCTTTATTGAGATATAATTCGCATACCATAAAGTTCATCCTTCTAATATGTACAAGTTAGTGGTTTTTAGTATTTTGAGAGTTATGCAATCATCACCACTATCTAATTTTAGAACATTTTTCTCACCCCAAAAAGAAACCCTGTGCCCATAGTAGTTCCTTCCCATTTCCTCCCCTCCTCCAAGCCCTGGGAGCACTAGTCTGCTTTCCATCTCTTTGGATTGGCTATTGTGGACATTTCATATAAATGGAATCATACACTACGTGGTCTTCTGTGACTGGCTTCTTTCACTCAGCACAATGTTTTCAAGGTTCATTGCTGTTTTAGCATGGGTCAGTACTTCATTTCTTTTTATGACAGAATAATATTATATAGGTAGACCCCGTTTTTGTTTATGTATTCCTCAATTGTTTCCATTTTTTGTTTTTTGTGAATAATGTTGCTATGAACATTTGCGTGCAAGAAGTTTTGTGTGGACATATGCTTTTAATTCTCTTAGGTATATACCTAGGAGTGGAATTGCTGGGTCGTGTGATAGCTCCACGTTTAACATTCTGAGGAACTGCCAGACTTTTCCAAATCGCTGCACCATTTTACATTCCCAACAGCAATGTATGAGGGTTCCAAATTCTCTCCATCCTCTGCTTATTATTGCCTGTCTTTCCGACGTTAGCCATCTTAATGAATCTCCGTGATCTTAATGGTAAACTAATACAGGTCTTACTAAGTGCTAAGCACTGTTCTGAGTATAATTTAATCCTCACAGCACCCCTTTGAGATAGATATTAGTATTATCCCCATTTTACGATGGGGAAGCTGAGGTATAGGAAAATGAAGTAACTTGTTTTGCGTCACATCTAATACTTGTTAGAGCTAGGACTCAAATCCTACAAGGAGTTTAGTTCTGGAGGCTGCATTCTTAACCGTCACATTATACTGCTTCTCATAGACCACTATATTAATGTGCTTAATGTGTATCTTTTTGTATGTGTTTTTGCAAAATGTGTATTTAATTTACACAAATGGTATTATGTTATATATCTCATTTCATCCCTTCTTTTTTTTACTAAACCCTGTTTTTATGCTCCACTAATCTGCTGATTCCACCTGCTGCAAGCTGTCTGTGCTGTGCATCCACAGCACTGTGCCTGTCCCCTCTCCCAGTGAGCAGGACTCACAGGCCCTTCAGGTCTGGCCACTTCTTGGATTCCTCCTGCATCCAGCCTGTGCTCTGGAAATGCTGACTTCGTAGCATATGTGCACCAATATTTCACAGCTCTGTGCCTTTATTCTTCAAGGCTGATGGAATATTCCAGATCATCTGGTTCCAATCCTGCCATTTTACAGATGAAGAGGATGAGTTTAGAAAAAACAACTTGCTGCAGGCCATTCGGTCAGAGCCCCCTCTTTATCCCCAGCTGGCCTTCTCCTTCTCACTTCTCTTGATTCCTCCTCTGCCTCTCACAGGCCAAAGCCACATCTCTCTCCCTGCTCCCATAGCCGGATCCAAGATGACGGGGTAGCATAACCCACATTCCCTTCATCCCCATGTGGGCACTTGCTATAACCCCACACAGCTTCCCTGTCTGGAACTGAGATTTGCTGTCAAATCGTATCTCTACTGCAGTAATGTTACCTCTGTGATTGCTTCCTCCCTGTTCCCAGGCTTGTCACAGACCAGCTTTGGACTCTCCAGTACGAGACATGCTGATGCAGGAGGCCTCTGGAAAACACTTGGCCTCAGTCCTGCACTGGGATCTGATCTTCCTCCCCTCAGTTCTGTGCTCATCACTGGTCTCTCCTCTAACACCGTCCTTCTCCATCTCTCCATTTCATTCATTCAGTCATTCATTCACTTGACAACTATTTGTTAACTATCTCCTGTATCTCCTGTACACCAGGAACTATGCAACTAACCCAGAGATGATGTAGGGATGAATGAGGCGCGGCTCTGTCCTCAAGGAGCTCACAGTCCAAATGGGGAACTAAGATTTAGACATGTGAGAGTTAGGGACACTGCAAGAGTCATCATAATGCAACACAGTGACACAAGAGAGGCCACAGAGCAGTGTGTAAGTCAAGACCAGTGAGGTCAGATGGCCTACAGGGAGGAGCCTGGGCTAGAAGATGGATGACCTGGTTTGAGTCCCAGGTTCATTGGCACTGTTTGTGTGACCTGGGGCCAGATGCTTGACCTCTCTGAGCCTTAGCTGCCTCTTCCGTGATGTGCGGATGAGGCCCTCGCAGGCTGTTGGGTAGAGTGACCGAGGGAGCAGGGGTGAAAGTTCCCTGCATTGTACAAGTGTGCAGTAGGTGATCAGGAAACAACTGCTCTGAGAGGCGCAGGTCCTGCAGCAGTTTCAGGGAGTGGAGCTTTTCCTCTGCCTCGTCTTCCTGCTCCCCTGACCTCCTGCACGCTCCTCCTGACCCTGCTCTCTCTCTCCTGCTAAGGAATTACTCTCACTTCCATCACCCGATGTATGGGAACTGCTACACTTTCAATGACAAGAACACCTCCAACCTCTGGATGTCTTCCATGCCCGGAATCAGCAATGGTGAGCAAGTCCCTGTTCCCTCAGTGCCCAGTCTCTGCCTCAGGCCTTCCCAGGACTCACCTCGAGTCCACCTTCTAGACGTGCTTGGTACCTTCTGTCTATCCTGGAAGGAGTCCGCTCTGTTCTTTCTTCCCCATGGGCACCACATAGTCCATTCCAGGTGTGAGAGGAGCCCTGTCCCTGTCCTTCCTGCCTGCCCTCAGAATCCAGCACCGGGATTGTCTCTTCTCAGGTCTTCCTGGCCTTGTTCCCCTCGGAGAGTTACAGACTAGGCAAGGTGGGAGGGGGGTCTTTATCCCCAAACTCTTCTCCAAGACACCCTTCCCCCATCTGCTCCCTCTGCACCCCAGGTCTGTCCCTGGTGCTGCGCACAGAGCAGAAGGACTTCATCCCCCTGCTGTCCACGGTGACTGGGGCCAGGGTCATGGTGCACGGGCAGGATGAGCCTGCCTTTATGGACGATGGTGGCTTTAACTTGCGGCCTGGTGTGGAGACCTCCATCAGCATGAGGAAGGCAAGTGTGCTGACGGGGAGGCTGAGCAGGAGAGCCCCAGAGTGGAGAGAGGCAGAGGGAGGGATGGGGGTGATTTGGTGGCCAGAAGACTGTGGGGGGAGATGATGTGGGGTGGCCTTGAGCTTTTGAAGGTCTTCAGGGGCAGGAATTAGGGGTGAGGGGCTGGCAGCGTGGGCACTGGGAAGTAGGATCCGGGGAGTGGACCTTGGCTGAGAAGAGGTTCAGGGCATCCCAGGGGATTCTCTGGGCCCAGTGTCCTTGCAAGTAGCACCGGGGTGGGTGTTGGGGGCTGCTGCACACATGGTTTGAGATGGTGAAGCAGATGGGAGGGGCTGGCAGGGCTTGAGACACATCCTGGGACTGAGAGAAGACGGAATGCAGGCAGAGGCCACTTGCTCTGACCTATGACCTCTTGGGGTATTTGGGGTCATAGGAAGCCCTGGACAGACTTGGGGGTGATTATGGCGACTGCACCCAGAATGGCAGCGACGTGCCTGTCAAGAACCTTTACCATTCCAAGTACACACAGCAGGTGAGCCCCATCCCGTTTCTGTGGCCCTGTCTCCCAGGCCTGCACTAGTTGGTCAGTCAGGGTTGGAGTGTGAGCGTGTTTGTGTGTGACAGAGAGGAAGGTTGGGGGTAGGGGTGGGCAGGCTGGTGGAAAGAGGGACGTCGAAGGTGGCGCCAAGTGGGGGAGGGGAGGGCCTGAACCCCCTCCTCTCCGCCCACCTCTCCTCCAGGTGTGCATCCGCTCCTGCTTCCAGGAGAGCATGATCACACAGTGCGGCTGTGCCTACATCTTGTACCCGCGGCCCCAGGATGTGCAGGGCGTGGAGTACTGCGACTACAGGAAGCACAGCTCCTGGGGTGAGCCCTGCCCTGCCGGCCAGCCTTCCTCAGGAGCTCTCCTCCCAGTCCCCTCTGCCCGTGCATGACTTTTGGCCCCCACCAGCCCTGGCCAACTCTCCCCCTTGTTTTTCTGCCTTAGTCTCTGACTCTTTCTCTCTCTCTTTTGGATTTTGTGTGTTCGTCAGGGAATTGTCTCATTTAAAAATAACCCACAGCATCAGGAAGGAAGAAAGTGTCCAGCGCGGCTCTGGCACGTTCTGCCTGCAGCCTGCCGCCTGTTCCTCGGGGTGCTCGGCAGGGCTGGTTCCTGGGTTTGGGGGGCGCAGGAAGACAATATTAGAAGTTATATGTGTCTGTCTCATTCCTCCACATTTTCCATCTTATGTGTGTTTTAGATTGTGCCATTCAGTAGTACTGGCATATAATTTATAGATCAAATATCTATTTTGGACCTGCTTATTTAAGATTTTTTTCTACGTGGAGGAGGGCACCATCAAAAAAATTTGGAGAGCCCTGGAATCTCCTCCTCATTGTGATATAGGAATAGACAAATCCTTTTTGGCTGCAGCTATTCAGCAGGGAAGCTGTGTACTAGGAAGCTGAGAGAGAAAGAAAATCCCAGCAAGAAAATAACAGCCGCTCCGGGCGTTCGAGTTCCTGGCGCACATGCTCTTATCTGGCACGGCTGGCCCGGTCTCCCCGTGATTCCTCCTCCCAGGGCTCCCCTGGGCCCAGCTTTCCCACAGCATGGGGCGAGGGAGTGGGTGGGCTGAGGGCCAGCACTGCAGGACACGTGCTAGTGGACACTGCAGACACTGAGGGCGCTCACAGGCTGGTGATCGTCCCACCCCAAGTTTAGTGTCTGCGCCTGCCTTGGCCCTGCCTGTGCTGATCTTTCTGCCTCCTTCCGTCCACACGGTTCTCTCCCCTTGCCTGTCCTTTCCAGTTGTGGCCTCCTGGTTCCTGTCTCTCTGACCTTAGAGGATCGAGCACATCAGAACTGGAGGGAAGCTCAGACCGGGGCGGGGGCGGGGGGACAATGCCCCTCCCTGCCCCAAGCAGTTGTTTCTAAGTTGTTGTGAGTTTCAAAATCTGTGAGTGAAAAATAACAATATTGATTGCTAAGAAGTGAGGACAAGGGAGAGGAACCTGGGCTAAAAGCACAGAGCACAGCGTGGTGAGTTTCCTGAGGCTTGCTCGCCAGAGAAGGGGGCCCAGCTACTTTCTAATTAAATATCCCCTGCCCTGGTAGATGGAGGGATTTGGGTCAGAAATAAAGGACTTCAGACTGAGTGACTAAAGGTAGAGATAATGACAAAATAACCTTACTTAGAACTTGGGAACAGGGGAGTCCGTAGTCCCATTATTCTTTTTTTTTGGTAATAGCTTTACTGAGATAATTCATATCCTTTCCAACTCACTCTTTCAAAGTGTACAATTTTAGTTTAGAGTAGAGATAATGACAAAATAACCTTACTTAGAACTTGGGAACAGGGGAATCCGTAGTCCCTTTATTCTTTTTTTTTGGTAATAGTTTTACTGAGATAATTCATATCCTTTCCAACTCACTCTTTCAAAGTGTACAATTTTAGTTTAGGATAATTCTAGTTTTTAATTTTCAGTTTGTGCAACCATCACCACAATCAATTTTAGAATATTTTTACCACTCCCAAAAGAAACCTTGTACTCATAAGCAGTCCCCAAGCTACCCGCCTCCCCTGCCAGCCCCTGGGAGGCCACTAATCTGTTTTCTGTCTCTATAGATTTGCCTTTTCTGGACATTGCATATAGATCAAATCTTACAATATGTGGTCTTTCATGTCTGGCTTCTTTCACTTGGCATCATGGTTTCAAGGTTCATTCATGTTGTAGTGTGTGTCAGTACTTCACTTCTCTTTTATTTTTTTTCTGGCGGCTGGCCGGTATGGGGATTTGAACCCGTGACCTTGGTGTTAGAAGGCTGTGCTCTAACCAACTGAGCTAACCGGCCAGCCCTAGTACTTCATTTTTTTATATGGCTGAATAGTATTATATTATACAGATATACCACATTTTTGTTTATCCGTTCCTCAGTTGATGGACATTTGGGTTTTTCCACTTTTTGTTTTTTTGGATGATGTTGCTATGACCGTTTGTGTGCAAGCGTTTGTGTGCACATATGTTTTCAGTCCTGCTGGGTATATACTGAGGGGTGGAATTGCTGGGTAGTGTGGTAACTCTACACTTAACCTTTCGAGGAGCTAAAGCAGTCCCCAAGCTACCCGCCTCCCCTGCCAGCCCCTGGGAGGCCACTAATCTGTTTTCTGACTCTATGGATTTGCCTTTTCTGGACATTGCATATAGATCGAATCTTACAATATGTGGTCTTTCATGTCTGGCTTCTTTCACTTGGCATCATGGTTTCAAGGTTCATTCATGTTGTAGCGTGTGTCAGTACTTCACTTCTCTTTTATTTTTTTTCTGGCGGCTGGCCGGTATGGGGATTTGAACCCGTGACCTTGGTGTTAGAAGGCTGTGCTCTAACCAACTGAGCTAACCGGCCAGCCCTAGTACTTCATTTTTTTATATGGCTGAATAGTATTATATTATACAGATATACCACATTTTTGTTTATCCGTTCCTCAGTTGATGGACATTTGGGTTTTTCCACTTTTTGTTTTTTTGGATGATGTTGCTATGACCGTTTGTGTGCAAGCGTTTGTGTGGACATATGTTTTCAGTCCTGCTGGGTATATACTGAGGGGTGGAATTGCTGGGTAGTGTGGTAACTCTACACTTAACCTTTCGAGGAGCTGCCAGCCTGTTTTCCAAAGCGGCTGCACCATTTTACGTCTCCGTGGCAGTATATAAGATTTCCAGTTTCTACACATCCTTGCTAGTGCTTACTATTGTCTTTTTAAAAATACTAGCCATCCTGGTGGGTGTGAAGAGGCATCTCATTGTGGCTCCATCTCATCACTCGTTCCCACTTTTCTTTCTGACTCTTATGTTTTTGTCTGTATCCTGCACATGTTTACATGGGTGTATTCTGGTTTTCTTTCCTATATTGTTTCTTAAACGTTTTTTGGTACTGCCACTCATGAGGCATCATTGTAATGCTATATAATTTTCTTGTAAATTGGGTGCCCAGGGACCTTGGGAGACCTCTTGCATGTGGGGGTGGAAGGTTGAGTGCCCCAGGAAAACAGGCACCCCCTGTACCCGCAGGCTACTGCTACTATAAGCTCCGGGATTCCTTTTCCTCAGACAGGCTGGGCTGTTTCACCAAGTGCCGGAAGCCGTGCAGGTGAGTGTCCCCTTCCCCAGGTACAGGTTAGGCAGAGGGCTGCTTGGCCAGGTAGAATACAGGGTACTCAGCTAGGCCTTTGACTGGGAGAGCTTCACCCCATTACTGAGCACCTCTCTCCATCCGCAGTGTGACCAGCTACAAGCTCTCTGCTGGTTACTCACGATGGCCCTCGGTGACATCCCAGGTAAAATGGGAAAGGGAGGAACAGCAGAACGTGTGTGTGTGCGTCCACGTAGTGCTGTGGCCTTTTCTGAATATGATGTGTATGGGTGTGTCTGACCCGACGCCATCCTGAAGAGTACAGGGGTGACCTCAGTGACACTCCCACTCTTTCCCAGGACTGGGTCTTCGAGATGCTATCCCGACAGAACAATTACACTATCAAAAACAAAAGGTCAGTCCTGGGGGGTCCCAGCCCCAGGAGAGGAATCCTTGGGCGGGAAGACATCTGGGAAGAGGAATTGACGTTGATGATTGGAGGAGGGTCCAAGAAGGCAATCCTCTACCGTTTCTTCTCCCCCACTCCACAGAAACGGAGTTGCCAAACTCAACGTCTTCTTCAGGGAGCTGAACTACAGAACCAATTCCGAGTCCCCCTCTGTCACGGTGCGTCTTGCCTCATGGAGCCTGGGCTTCTCTTGGGGGTCTTAGCAGGGTGGCTGTCAGGGAAAACAAGGGGTTGCCTCTGTGGGGCCAGAAGGGTTTGGGCCTCAAAGCTGGGGAGCCAAGAAAAAGGGGAGAGGGGTCAAGTGTGAGGTGGGGAGGGTTGGAAGAAGGGGAGCTCGGGCTGGGGAGTGAGGTCTCTGGGGGTGGCGGGAGCGATGGCTGTGCCAGATGACGGGGAGGAGGCCCCGAGGCTGCCCCAGTTTCAGCTGCCTCCAGCTGTGGCCCAGTTACCAGTTTTTTCTGGGTGGCACACCAGCTGGGGACTCCTAAGGGAGAAGAGCAGAGGTGAGGGGCTCAGGGACCCCCTGAGAGGCTGAGAGGGGTGGGTGGGGTCCTCTGGGGGGAAGGGAGACAGCTTGGGAAGGAGGACTGGGGCTCCCCTGCCAGAACCCAGCAGGGCGCTGTGCCCCTCTTCCCTCTCAGATGGTCACCCTCCTGTCCAACTTGGGCAGCCAGTGGAGCCTGTGGTTCGGCTCCTCGGTGCTTTCTGTCGTGGAGATGGCCGAGCTCGTCTTTGACCTCCTGGTCATCACAGTCCTTATGCTGCTCCGGAGGTTCCGAAGCCGATACTGGTCTCCAGGCCGAGGGGCTGGGGGTGCGCAGGAGGTGGCCTCCACCCCAGCTGCCTCCCTCCCCTCCCACCTCTGCCCCCACCTTGCCTCCCCATCCTTGTCCCAGCCGTCCTTGTCCCAGCCGGGCCCTGCCTCCTGCGAGGCCTTGACCGCCCCTCCACCTGCCTATGCCTCCCTGGGCCCCTGCCCATCTCTGTCAGGCCCCTGAGAGGAAGGAGAGTGCTTCTCCCCCCGAGGCAGGGGCTCCTCCTGGTGGGAGGAGATGAGCCTTGGCAGGATGAAAGGGTGTTTGGGGCTTCCTCTGAGAGCTGCCCAGCTGCCTTCCGTGTGGGGAAGGAAACGGAGGGGAAGGGGCTGGGGACGGCCAGTGAAGCTGCCCGGCACTGCCTTGGCTCCTGCTCTGTACCCCTTGGTGTTGCCTCTGAACACTCCAGTTTCCCCACCCAAGTGCAGACAAGTCTCCTTTTCCCTTGGATCAGCCAAGCCAAACTTGGAGCTTTGACAAGGAACTTTTCCTAGGAAACTACTGACGACCAGAACAAAACACAAACAAGGGCACTCAACGGCAGGCATGGGTTTCCTGCCCTATGAGGACCGAGGCTGGCCCCGGATTAGCCTGGCCACATTGCTTTTCGGTGACACAGATGTCTGCTCCTCTTCTTGAACTTGGGTGGGGAAGCCTACCCCAAAGCCCCCTTCGTTAGTTCTTGGGCAATTCCCCTTCCCCAACTCCCCAGGGCGGGGGCTGGAGCAGACCACTGTAGGAAAGGCTTGGCACTCCCAGGCAGACCCAGGGCTCTTCTAGCTTCATGTCCCACACCCCACAGAGCCGTACTCCAGCGCCTCCGCCCTGTGTCCTTCATACCTCCGCCTGTCTGCTCGAGCTGTCTCCTCAGCCTGGAAGCTTCTCCTCCCATCTACTAGAGAACTCCTGTGCATCCTTTAGAACCCGGCCTAGACACCATTATGCCTGTGAAGGCTTCTGCCCCATCTTGTCTCCCCCTGTCCCTGGGCTCTCACAGTGCACTGTGACACTCGCTGGGGTGCTGATGTTGCGTTATACTTCCTTGTTCATTTGTGTTTGCCTCCCCGACTAGACTGTGAGCTCCTTGCAGTCAGGAACTGAGTCTTGTTCATTTATGTATGCTCCAGGTCTAGCCCAGTGCCCTGCTTGGAGAAGTAGGCAGGTGCTCAATAAATGTATGTCGCATAAAGGAATGTCTGGAGAGCTGGATGGGGCACCATGGAGGGAGACTGTGAGCTCCTTGCAGTCAGGAACTGAGTCTTGTTCATTTATGTATGCTCCAGGTCTAGCCCAGTGCCCTGCTTGGAGAAGTAGGCAGGGCTCAATAAATGTATGTCGCATAAAGGAATGTCTGGAGAGCTGGATGGGGCACCATGGAGGGGGTCAGGAGTGGATGCAAGTCCCTGAGTCACTGCCTAAACTTCTGGGGTGGGGGAAGGAACAGACTCCTGTGCCCCTTGGCTTCACCATGGAAGTGAGCATTCTTCAGGGGCCTCAGCAGAGATGAACTGTCCTGTGAGTTCCTCCATGGCGTTGCTGAGCATCTGCTGTGTGCCCATCACCATTTTAGGGTGAAAGGGGGAAGACGTGGTGCCACTCCGCTCAGGGGACCTGCTTCTCAGCGCTTCGGCTGGAAGGCTCGCCCTCTTCGGTGTCTGCACCTGGTTTTCCTTCCCAACTTCAGTCACCACATCCATCCTCCACTGCATTTGCTGGGCACCACTCATCACCCGCTGCACTTAACATCCTCATCTGCCCACCTCCCCAGCAACTGCTTGGCAGTGGTGGAAGAGAAAGACTCGGGCTAGTGTCAAAACCTTATGTAACTACATAATCTGTGCATCGTCACAGAGGCAGGGGCATAGGGGATCCTCCCAGCCTTAACAGAGAAGAAATTGAGGTCCGGGGAGAGGCTGAGGGACATTTGAGTGGAACCCCATTCTGATCCCCCGTTCCTTCCCGACTCCAGCATCAGATCTGGCATCCTGAAGTGACACTTTCTCATCACCTTTGGGGATACTTCTCCTGCGGCCTGGGTCTCATTCCTCTTGATTACAGTCTTCCTGTCCCGAGGGGCCAAAGGAGAAAGGGGAAAGGAGGAACCGGTGAGGGGTGAAGGGCGTGGGGGGGAGAAAGTGTCATGACGCGGGGCGGTGTGATGACTGCTGACTTCCCTTTCCTAGACTCCAGCTGATGAAGGGGAAATGGTGGTGTCACAACAGGCTGCCCTGTCAGAGTCCTCAGGTGCAGTCTGCCCTCTGCTGCAGCACTGGCCTGGGCCTTGCCCCATCCCGAACCTGCCGGACGGCTGTGCAGTTTCTCCTGCCAGCCTACATTTCCGCCCTGNCTCGCTGGGGTGCTGATGTTGCGTTATACTTCCTTGTTCATTTGTGTTTGCCTCCCCGACTGGACTGTGAGCTCCTTGCAGTCAGGAACTGAGTCTTGTTCATTTATGTATGCTCCAGGTCTAGCCCAGTGCCCTGCTTGGAGAAGTAGGCAGGTGCTCAATAAATGTATGTCGCATAAAGGAATGTCTGGAGAGCTGGATGGGGCACCATGGAGGGGGTCAGGAGTGGATGCAAGTCCCTGAGTCACTGCCTAAACTTCTGGGGTGGGGGAAGGAACAGACTCCTGTGCCCCTTGGCTTCACCATGGAAGTGAGCATTCTTCAGGGGCCTCAGCAGAGATGAACTGTCCTGTGAGTTCCTCCATGGCGTTGCTGAGCATCTGCTGTGTGCCCATCACCATTTTAGGGTGAAAGGGGGAAGACGTGGTGCCACTCCGCTCAGGGGACCTGCTTCTCAGCGCTTCGGCTGGAAGGCTCGCCCTCTTCGGTGTCTGCACCTGGTTTTCCTTCCCAACTTCAGTCACCACATCCATCCTCCACTGCATTTGCTGGGCACCACTCATCACCCGCTGCACTTAACATCCTCATCTGCCCACCTCCCCAGCAACTGCTTGGCAGTGGTGGAAGAGAAAGACTCGGGCTAGTGTCAAAACCTTATGTAACTACATAATCTGTGCATCGTCACAGAGGCAGGGGCACAGGGGATCCTCCCAGCCTTAACAGAGAAGAAATTGAGGTCCGGGGAGAGGCTGAGGGACATCTGAGTGGAGCCCCATTCTGATCCCCCGTTCCTTCCCGACTCCAGCATCAGATCTGGCATCCTGAAGTGACACTTTCTCATCACCTTTGGGGATACTTCTCCTGCGGCCTGGGTCTCATTCCTCTTGATTACAGTCTTCCTGTCCCGAGGGGCCAAAGGAGAAAGGGGAAAGGAGGAACCGGTGAGGGGTGAAGGGCGTGGGGGGGAGAAAGTGTCATGACGCGGGGGGTGTGATGACTGCTGACTTCCCTTTCCTAGACTCCAGCTGATGAAGGGGAAATGGTGGTGTCACAACAGGCTGCCCTGTCAGAGTCCTCAGGTGCAGTCTGCCCTCTGCTGCAGCACTGGCCTGGGCCTTGCCCCATCCCGGACCTGCCGGACGGCTGTGCAGTTTCTCCTGCCAGCCTACATTTCCGCCCTGGGGTCTTTCCTTATTTCCATGCCTTGTGTGTGGGCTACTCTGGCCCCTAGGGTTAGGAAGTGGAATCAGAATGTTAGAGATAAAAAGGTAGCCTCACTTTCCTTATTGGGCTTAGTGGGTGAAGTGACTGCCCCAGTTAGTGACTCTTACAGAACCAGCCTGGGACCCAGGTCTCCTGTGACTTGCTGCCTTCCTGTGGCACACGGAGTGCGGATGGCAGGGGTGGCTGAGACTTGGAGTCCAGTGCCCTTTGGTGAAGCACGTGCTGGGCACATGCACGCATGTGAGACGTGACAGGGGGCGGGTCTCTGCCCTCCGAAGCTCTTTCCTTCATCCTTTGCTCCACGGACCTTAGCCAAACCCAGGGCCGCTCTCTCCTGCTGCTCCACCTGTCCCCTCCTCTCTACCCCAGAAGGGATTAGGGTCTCATTCTCACCTCTGTGAAATTAGTTACCTTTTCATATGCCTAGATCCACCTACTTCTCACCATCTTTTCTTTTTCCTTTTTTAAACAGAATTTTATTGAGTAATTTGACACCACAAGTCTCAAGCCTTTAAACTTATTGAGTAAATAAGCATTTATCTTTTTTTTTTTTTTGTCTTTTGTCTTTTTCCGTGTCCGGCAACGGATCGCAACCCNGAGCGCCGCCGTGCTTCCCAAGCGGCGCACTATCCAGTGCGCCACCGGGCCGGCCCAATAAGCATTTATCTTAAGCAGTGAAAGAAACTGTCCTATTGAGACAGGCCATGTGTAATGGCTTTTGCACAGGCTATTAGAAACTCCTTGTAACATTAAAACTAGGATATTGAAGTTGTTATTAATTATTACTACAAACTATTAATATCGCTACCACTTACTGCTGCAGAGTGTATGGCAAGCACTTGCTCCACGCTTCATTTGCACTTAGTCATTGAACCGGCCCTGCGAGGGTTTCCAGCTCGAGGGTTTCCAGCACGAGGGTTTCCAGCACGAGGGTTTGCAGCACGAGGGTTTGCAGCACGCTCCCCACTTTCAGGTGAGGACCTGGAGGCTCTCCTTGCTTCTTCACATTGGATCTGGTCTTATCGATCCTAGTGGCATCACTTTGCCCATGTAGGTGGGTAGACGTTGTTACCCCCACTTAATAAACGCGGAAGGCTGGTCTGAGGAAGGGAGTCAGTTATCACAATTGATTGCTCGTAGTCAGGTACGGATCAAACTCCTTGCTCTACTCTTCCCCCCTGCACACCTGCTGCACTGGACTAGTCAAAAATAAATGCATAAATAATAAATAAATGCGGTACCAACTAAGGCTCTGTAGAGAGAGGAGTTGCCTGATGTCCCGCAACTGGGGCAGAGGCAGAATCAGCAACTGAGGGAATGGGTCAGAACGAAGAGGGGGTGGTCAGGGCCCCAGTCAGGGCAGAAAAGTAGGGTTAGGACTTACTCTGAGGTTTGGGTTGGATGGATAAATTTCCGAGGCAGTGGGAGATTAGGGTGCCGTGGAGAACTCTGGGGTA
>NW_007731875.1:22807-23439 GCF_000696425.1 Galeopterus variegatus
GAGATAGGTTATCTCCATTTTGCAAATTGGAAAACAGGCTCAGAGAGGTTAGGTTATATGTCTAAGAGCATCCAGCTAAAAAATAGAGGACTCTGAACTGGAACCCAGTGAATTAGACTCCAAAAGCTCTGGGTCTTTCCACTGCTGTTGGCCAGTACGGAGGGTGACTAGGGAGGGAGCTTACTGCACTTTAGTGTTTGGTCGGGAGTGCTCGGATCCGTGGGTTGGGGGCACTAGGCAGCCGGATCTGGGACTTTGGTGACTCTGATGACTGGGCTACAAAGAGTTAAAGAACCTTCACCCCGTACTCCCGCCTCCTCTGGCCTCCTCCTCAGGCTCTTCCTGTCCCGTTCTTGCAACACCGCCCCTGCCGCTCTCCCTTCCCCTCCCACCTCCTCTCTCCTCCTCCCTGCTTTAATTTTCTCCAGACTAAGGCTTCAGTTCTGGCCTTTGGGGTTCAAAGTCCCTGGGACCAGGCTGTGATTTCCACTCCCACATCTCAATCCTCAACCCCTCAACCCGAAGCCCAGGCTACACCTGGGACCTCCTGGACAGACTGTGCCTCCCGGGATGCCACTGCTGCCACCACTGCTGCCACCACTGCTGCTGCCGCGGCTGCCGCCGCCGCCGCC
>NW_007731875.1:23752-35352 GCF_000696425.1 Galeopterus variegatus
CCCTTCCCCTCCCACCTCCTCTCTCCTCCTCCCTGCTTTAATTTTCTCCAGACTAAGGCTTCAGTTCTGGCCTTTGGGGTTCAAAGTCCCTGGGACCAGGCTGTGATTTCCACTCCCACATCTCAATCCTCAACCCCTCAACCCGAAGCCCAGGCTACACCTGGGACCTCCTGGACAGACTGTGCCTCCCGGGCCCCCACTGCTGCCACCACTGCTGCTGCCGCGGCTGCTGCTGCCGCTGCCTTGAGCCCCAATGGGGGAGTGAGAGGCCACTGCTGGCCGGACATGGGCCTCCCCACAGTGCCTGACCTGCTGCTGCCACTGGTGAGCCCGGGGACAAAGGGAAGAGTGGGCTGCTGGGTGAGATGCCACCTGGCAGGAGTGGGTCCTCACTAGGAGGGGGCTGAGTCTTTCCTGCCTAGGCCTGGCCCTGGCCCCAGCCTCGAGTCTGCATGGCCTAGCCTCAACCACTGCCAGTCCAGGTAGCCCACTCATCTGCCCCCTGGAGAAGGCGGCTGCTCTGAGGCAGGGGAAAGGGAGAAGTTCGAAAGGGAGAGAGTAAAAGGAAGCCCTGGCTCCGTCAAACTGCGGTGTCCGGGAATGTGGCGCAGACTTAGCAGGGAAAGGAGTGGGAGAGGGAATTCCCAGTCCTTTTCAGAATTCTGTCCTCTGGTCAGCTGGCTGGCCTGGGGGCATGTTGGGCTGTGGGCAGGCGAGACTGCCTGCGGAATCCGGCTGAGCAAACCAGGGTAGAGGGCAGGAGTTGCGTGGCTGGTGCAGTGGGGAAACTGAGTCCAGGAGAGAGGATGGGTTGGTGGGGTAGGTTCGGGAATGCTCCATGGCGGGGGCTGTTTGGGAGTGGAGTGGGAAACTGGATAGGGGTGTCCCCAGTGCCCTTGCCAGGTCCAGGCCACCCACCAGAGATCGGGGTCGTTGTTCACCCTTCTGCCTCTGGCACCACCTGCATTTGGTCAGTGTCCCTGTGCCTGTCCTCCAGCCCCCTCCCCACAGACCTAAACAACCATCCCTTGCTTTCTTATTCCTCAGTTCAGTTTGAGGAAGTTGGTGGAAGGTTGTTTTCGTCACTGGAAAGTGTTCCTTTCTCGGGCCTCAGCCTTGTCTCAGTCCACCCTCGATCTTGCCCGTCTCTCCTGGAATGGGCCTGATGAGATACCGCGAGCCCATCTAGCTGGCCAGTGCTTTGCTCCTTCTGGGTCCCTGCCCTCCCCCGGCTCACACTCTTTCTCTCCCCATCACTGCTTTCTTTCCAGCAGTCTCCCCAGAAGCCTCCTCAGACTTCTCAGGGCCTCCCTTTTGAAGCTCTTTCTCTCTAGTGCCCCCGCCTCTGCCCCAGCCCTGCACTTCCAGAGCCTCGTACCAAGCAGTGCCTCTGTCGTGGTCTCACTCTCCACCCCCTGTCTCCCAGTCCCAACCTCTCTTCCCTTCTCAAGACTGTCCTTACTTCACCAACCAGCTGCCCTGTCCTGTTCTCTCTTTGGGGGCTGATCATCTGGATTCAAACCTGGCTCCCTCACATAATAGCTATTACGAACTTGAGCAGGTCATATAACCCTTCCATGCCTTAGTGTCTTCACTTCTACGATGGACTGAATAGTCACTACCTCATAATGTTGTTTTGAAGGTTAAGTAAATTGATACATGTTAAGTATTTATTCAATTTATTAAGTGCCTAGTCTTGTGCTAGAACACTGTTAGGTGCTGGGATTACAGCATTGAACAAAACCTCTGCTGTCACGGAGTTTATGGTCTAGTAGGGGAATAGGACATAGCAGATGGAAAGCACTCAATAAACATTTAGCTTTTCTGTTGTCATTAGTAGTAATTACTGGGTGGCTACCTGTGTTTGGAGAACAGGGTAAAAGTAGCCTGAACAGATAAAGCAAAGTGCCTGGGGACTGGGGCTGCTTCAGCCCAGGTGGGGAAAAGACTCCTATGGACACAAGCCTAGCCTGGAGCTGTAGGGGAAGGGGAGGCACGCAAGGTCTGGACAAGGCTGTCCCTGAGCCTTCCAGTTTCTTACATTCAGTGGGCAATGCAGAGTGTGCAGTTTGTATAGGGAACTTTGAAAAGTTTGTGGAAAAATAGTATTAAAAGATAATATGAATCTTTTCATGAACTTTTTGAAGATGCTTTGTGTGTGTGTGTGTGTTGGTGGGGGAGTAGGGAATGAGTGTGACAAAGCAAATAGGATTTTATTGCTCTCAAAGAGCTTACAGTCTAAGAGTCAAGACAGTTTGCAGTGAAAAATGATTTTAGAACAATCCAGAGGAAAATATCCCAAATACCCACAAATGCATTGTGATCAGTCCTGGAGCACTGATGGGAGGCAGAACTGGGTGGGGGGATGAGCTGCCAGCTCACTTAGCAGCTTAGCAGCTCACTTAGTCCAGCTGCCATTTCTCACTTAGCAGAATCTCAGCTCCAGCACTCAGCTCCAGGAAGTCCAGAAGCTTCCCCATGCTGATTCAGGTGTCCTGCGCCATGCACCTGTAGTACTCCCTACATGGATATTAGGGCCTATAATTGACTGTCTTTGGCCCACTGAGAGTTTGTAAGAGCATGAGCCATGCATTATTCATCTGGCATCCCTGCACCCACACAGAACCTGGCATGTAGACTGTGCCCCTTAACTTTTTGTTGAATGAGTTAAAGAATAAAGGATTGATCAGATGGGATGAGGGAGGGATAAGTCTCATAGAAAAGTGGATTTGGAGCTGACATCTGAAGTCTCTACCTGGCAGGGTGGCTGGAAAGGAGGGAGACAGAGGAGGCAGGAGACTGGTTTGCAGGAGAGCTTTTGAGTTTGAGAGTAGAGGAAAGGAGAGATGGGATTTTGTGTTGAGGGGTGGTGGTGGCAGAAAGCTGAGCACCTTGGCTGGAGTGGAAGGACCACGTTGAGGAACACTAAGAAATGAGGATGGGAAAGTTGGAGTGAGTAGGCAGGGGCTGAAGAAAGAATGTTGAATACGGTCCCAGGTGGAGGAATCCGTCCATCCATCCAGAAACCATTCTCTGAGATTCCACTCTGTTCTGGACTGTGCTCAAAATAGAAGTGAGATATCTCTGTAAGTGGGCATTCAGGGAAGGAGTGTCCCGTGGAAATGATGTTTGAAGTCAGGCTCGGGAGATGGAGAGGAAGATTCACACACCTGTGTGCAAGTCGAAGCCTGAACGCAGATAAGAAAGTGTGTAGGCTGGATCGGAGCAGGAAGGAGGCTGTGGCCAGGCCATGGCTGGAAGACAGTTGCAATTATCCAGGTGTGAGGCAACCCAGAGGCATGGGCAGGACTGAGATCACAGAGGAAGGATTGGCAAGGGGAACTGACTTCATGGATGGATGGCATCAGGGTAGCGACAGGGCCCTGAGGAGAGAGGGGCAGCAAAGGTCTTGGCGTCATTGGTGTTGAGAAGTTGGTGGTGTGACATTTGTCTAGGCGAGGAGACTGATGAATTCAGTCTGGGGCATGTTAGAGGTCAAGGGGAATAGCCAAGTGTGAGTGTGTATCTAACTAGCTAGAGCACAGGGTCTCAATCTTTTTTTTTTTCCTTTTTGTCTTTTTTCGTGTCCGGCAATGGATCGCAACCCTCAGTGTTGCGCCCGTAGAACGGGATCGCAGCCCTCGGTGTTGCTCCCACGCCTCGCTCAGCCAGTGAGCGGGAACCGGTCTGTATGTGGGATCCGAACCCTCGGCGGGAGCGCCTGCTGCGCTCCCAAGCGGCGCACTGTAGCAGTGCGCCACCGGGCCAGCCCCTCAATCTTTTTTCTGCCTTTGTCATTCATAAATGCTACATTCACTCATAGGTGGTTCTCAAGAGGACAGGAGCACATGTCAGAATCTTCAGTAGAGGTGTGTGCGGAGGTGGAGGCATAGTGTGAAAACTCTCCCCTGGAGATAAATATATTCCTACGGGGTACAGGGGTGGGTGCTGTTTCCCCACCTCCCTCTTGGGGAAGCACTGGCTTCAACTGGAGTGGAAGACGGTCCAGACTGATCAGTCCATGTTCATGGCCTCCTGCAGTTCTGTAGTGCTGGAGGACGCCCAGGAGGGCAAGGTGCTGTCTGACCAAGATGTTCTCTGATCTCTCATCTCATAGGGTTTATGGTTTATTTGGGGAGATCATATCTACTCACCCCAAATAACCATATTATGATAACAGCCAAAGTAGATACGGTCAATTCATGTTACTCAAGTTCACAGGGGCGGAGCGTCTGATGGGCTTGTGTGGGGGAAACGCACGTCATTGATGGAGGTAGGTGGGATCTCTGCCGGGCCCTCGTAGCAAAAGCTGCCATGAGCTCTCCCCTCTCAAGATCTTGACATTAAATGAACTAACACGTTTTAATGTAATGAACCCATTAATGCGGGGGAAGGGAACAGCTCAGTGGGTCCCTGAGAGGTGGCTGGGTCAGGGTGAGACCACAGGGTCGATCTCAGCTTCTCTGCTGCACTTGCAGCCCCAGCACAGGAAATCACACTTTAAAGCCTCCCCAGGCGGAAGTTGTTGGGGAGTTGGAGGGGTGCTGGGCCACCCCCTCAACTGTCTCTCCACAGACACCCACCAGCTTCCTGCCCTTCCTCTGCTCCAGGCAACAGGCACTCAGGCTGGGGTCTGGGTCCTCAGAGCTCACCTCCTGTGTCTGCTGTTTTGTTGCCTAATCCAACTGCTAAGGACAGGACTCATGGGCCAGCTGGTGCCAACAAATGGTGCCCACTGGCGGGGAGCCCAAAGGCCCTGGCTCCTAGGGTCAGAAAGGGCTGGTCTGGAGCACCACTGGGGGCCGTGACGAGCGTCCCTTCTTGCCTGCTCCCTCATTCCTGGAAGTGGGTGTTCAGGTCTCTGGAGTTTTTCCAGTGCTGCCAGTGGCTTTGGGGGAGGGGCTGTGGAGACTCAGAACTGGCCTTATTTCCCAAGGATTGTCTGGGGACCCCAGGGAGGCCCCCAAACCCAACACAACTGGCCAGAACCAGCCAGGCTGTGGGAATACAGTGAACCCGGGGTGGGAGGGCAGCCTTGGTTTGCTTCCTTCTGGAACAGGGGAGTGTCCAGGGGCTAGCGTGAGGGCCCAGGGAATGGGTTTGGCTCTGGGAGGCTTGTTGAACCAGAGGCAGGAACTGGGGCGGGACTTACTCTAAAGGAAGGATGCTGAGGGGTGGGGAGGAGCCGAGTGGCCCTTGGGGAGGGGTGGGTACTGACCTGATGGGCTGAAGAAGACTTCCCTTTGGGATGGCATGGAACGGGGACAGGGAGGCATTTCCCGAAATAAGGGGGCCAAGTGGGACAGGGAGCTGCTGCCTTTCTCTTTTAAGGGGACAGGGTGGAAAAGGGCTCTGAGTGGGGATGGGAGACAGAGATTGGACCGTAGGAGGAAGGGGTCAGCTGGGGTGTCCCTTGCTGGCTGGGCCCTTCTGTTTTTCTGCTGACTCATGACCCTGGAGGAGCTAGGGAAGCTGCTAGTTCCCTTTCCCCTCCCCTAGATCTCCCTCCCTCCGGCCTGAGTCACAGGGCGGAGCTGCTGGGAAAAGATTTCCCTTTCCCGGATCTGACTTAACCCCCAAAGTGCTGGAGAGGGAAGGGAACACGTGGCCTAAAAAATCCTCTCTCCCTCCCTCCCTCCAGGAAGGGTCATCTCTCACCGGCGCCTGGAAAGTTCCCTCTGCCCACTTGCCCCCCATTTCTTTTTCCTGACTCTGTCTCTGCCTGTTGACTTTGCTCCAAGCCTCTTGGATGGGATCCAAAGTGCCAGTGACCTTAGGTGCTCCAAGCTCTTCACCTTCGGGGAAAGGAACCACACTTTCAGGATTGGGAAGTTCCTCCCATAACCACCCCAAACCCTTCCTGTTGCCCTGGAAGCCCCAGTCCTGCTCCCAGGAGAGATGGCGCAGTGCTGGCTGGAGCAGACTGGCCAAGGCTGCTGCCCCTGAGTGTGGGAGCACCGTGTTTCTGTGTGCAGCTTCCCATGCTGGGGCTGAGGCTCGTCTTCCGGGCCTCGCAGCCACAGCTGCAGCATCTCCCACCGAGTGACTCAGGGTGTGGCCTGCCTGCCTGCTCTGAAATGTGGAGCTCTCGAGGCTGGGTGGCTGTGGGCTGCCAGGCCTTTCTTTCCTGTACTGGAGTTTCCGTGATTTGATTAGTCTCTTGCTCCCCAATGTTTGACATACTTTGAGGACATTCTCTTATCTTTACAGAAAGTGCCTCTTAAAACGGAAAAAAAAAAAAAAAAAAAAAAAATTCAAGGCCCTGGGAAAACCAGAAATGAGGCTGGTAGAGATGAAAGAGCAAAGTTTGATTTGGAGCTAAGTACTGACTCCTGGCTTTGCTTTCCCAGTGCTGAGCCAGAACAGGGCAAACCATTCAGCCGCTGTGGGCTCGGTCTGAGGTTGTAAAAGATGCCTAACAGAATGCCCTGGTGTGCAAAAGGCTTTGGGACTCTTTGGCACACCCAACTCCTGACTTGATGGTCATTTGAGCCGGATCACCAGCCTCCGGCCAGCTCTAGTAGTGTGTAACCTACATGCCTTGGCCTACTCCTGCCAACCCCATCTGTGACCTTTGCCTTTCCCCTTTTACTGCCCTCCTTGTTTGTCCTTGCCTGGGTGTTTGTGTGAATTTAGTGGTGGAAGGGGATGGGACATGGAGTGTGAGGGCAGGGTACTGAGTAAGGTTTAAGTGAACAAAGAAACCCTTCCTTTTGCTTCTGCCCCCTCCCCAGCATGGTGCCTGCAAGCACATACTTGCTTCCACTCCAATCTGATTTTTTGTAAAGACTTTTGTAATATAACATAATCCGGGAAAGTGCACAGATCCTAGTTGCTCACCCTTGTGAATGTTCACGAAGCAAACACACCATGAACCCAGCACTCAGATGCAAGAGGATCACCCCAATCTTTAGGGCTGCTTGTTGGAAGAAAGGGCCATAATTGAAGTAAGCTGCTAGTTTCCAATCAAATAAACATTCCTTGAACATCCATCCAGCATTGTTTGCTGCTGTGGGGAACTCAGAATAAGGATAAAATACAGTCTGGGCCCAGGGACGACTACTACTAGCCTTGAGTCAACAGGACAAAAATTAGCAAACAGGACAACTGGAAAAAATTAAGCACTAGATTGCATGGTGCCAAATGTCTAAATTTCAAGGAAGAACTCTATGGTTAGCTCACTTGGGAGAGCATGGTGCTGGTAAGCACGAAGGTCACAGGTTCAGATCCCTGTACCAGCCGGCTGCTAACAACAACAACAAAAAAAAAAAAATGAAGGAGGAACTCTAAACTTTGTGGGGGAGACCTGGGGAGAATGTTTCACTGAGGAAGGGCTTGAGCTGGGAAAGTTTTAGATCTGCTGCCTCTAAGACTCCCACCCCTACCTGTCCCGATGATGTCTCCTCTGTCTGATTCTTCCCCAGGTGCTCCTGGCTCTGTTGGTGGGAATATACCCTTCAGGGGTTATTGGACTGGTCCCTCACCTCAGGGACCGGGAGAAGAGAGATAGTCAGTGTCCTCAAGGAAAATATAAGCACCCTGGAAATAGTTCCATTTGCTGTACCAAGTGCCACAAAGGTAGGAGACAGTGGTAACGGTGAGTCCCCTTGGCTGTGTGGCCCTGCTCTTTCCTTTGCCTGTTCCAGATATTTTAGAGCCTGGGGTCCCTGCTCCCAGGTTCCCTAGCTTTGCTGTCTCTCCTGGGCTGGGATTTTCTCCCTCCTTCCCTCTCCCAGAGACTTCTGGGAAGTGGCCCTGGCTGTTCTTCCTAGCACGGGGCTCCTTGCTTGAGCTCTCAGTTGCAGTCTAACCCTGACACCCTGTTCACAGGAACCTACTTGTACAGTGACTGTCCAGGTCAGGGGCTGGACACGGACTGCAGGGAGTGTGAGATTGGCACCTTTACTGCTTCAGAGAACCACCTCAGAAACTGCCTCACCTGCTCCAAATGCCGAACAGGTGGGCCTCGGGCGAGGGCGAGGGATCTAAAAAGTGTGCGTGCTCTGGAGAGTCAGGTGGGTCTTAAGGGGTGTGTGTGTGTGCCTGTCCACGTGGGCAGGAATGCATGTGCCCATGTGGGACAGTGTGCATGGGTGTGTGCGTGTGTTACAGAGACAGACACACAAGCGGGGAGGGGTGTCAAGAAGGGGATGTGGGGCTGGCCTGGTAGCTCAGCTGGTTAGAGTGTTAGAGTGCAGTGCTCTAACACCAAGGTCAAGGGAAAGGGTAAATAGAGTTACTATGGAAAAGGAGGGACGGGACTCATACCCCATCTCCTCATCTCCCTAGAACTGCACCAGTTGGAACTTTCTCCCTGCACAGTGGACCAGGACATTGTGTGTGGCTGCAGGAAGAACCAGTACCGGCGTTATTTTAATAACAACAGCCTTTTCGAGTGCAAGAACTGCAGTCTCTGCCTCAACGGCACCGTGCATCTCGCCTGTGAGGGCGCCTCTCCTGACCCCGAGCCCTCTCCCCACCCCAGTGGCCGGTCGGTTGGGCATCTCTCAGGAGGAAGGTCCCTGCCTTTGTGTGCCCCGCCCCATGAGGCAGTGCTCCCTTTCCTTCCCACTCTCGGAGTCCATGGGTCTGAGGACCAGCTCCTCGGGCTGCCTCCGCCCTGCCCCTCACTTCCTCCTGTCCTGAGGTGCAGGGTGCCCCTCCTTTAGCTGTGCTGCACTTTTCCCCACAGGCCAGGAGAGACAGAACACCGTGTGCACCTGCCATGCAGGGTTCTTTCTAAGAGAAAATGAGTGTGTCTCCTGTAGTAAGTGAGTACCTCTGCCAGCTGTAGGGCACTGGATGGGGGGCATCGGGTGGGATGGGCGGCTGTAGGTGAGAGCCACTAGCAGTTGAGGGAGACACCCCAGAGTGCTCAGGCTCTTGCTGGCTGTCTGAGTAGCAGACACTTCATCAAGACACCAGACAGTCCTTCTGCCTTACCCCAACTTGTTCCTGACATCTTAAGAAGTCTTTGGGGATAGAAGTGCGTACCCCAATGACTTGTAGTCCTTCTAACTTAGATCTTCAGACTCTTGGGCTACAGGGTCTACTATAGTTCATTGATTCTAAGAAACACACTTTTACGTTTCTGAAATCAGACTGCATCTTGCAACAATTAATGATGTATTGTGGTTTAACTGGCAGCGGTGTGTGTGTGTGTGTGTGTGTGGTATGTAAAGAACGGTGCCTCTTAGACTGGTGGCATCTCAGGTTTGATGCAATATGGTATTTCTTCCCCAGTCCCTTTGACCAGGCCTCTTCACTCTGCAACAATTAATGATGTATTGTGGTTTAACTGGCAGCGGTGTGTGTGTGTGTGTGTGTGTGTGGTATGTAAAGAACGGTGCCTCTTAGACTGGTGGCATCTCAGGTTTGATGCAATATGGTATTTCTTCCCCAGTACCTTTGACCAGGCCTCTTCACTCCTGGCTCCACAGAGGCTGTTCTTGCACACTTGTTTGCGAAGAAGAAACTCTGAGGGCTCTCAGAGTTGAAATGACCTGGGTTTAAATCCCAGCCTAGCCACTTACCGGTGTGCGACCTTGGGCAAGTTACTTAACATCTCTGAGCCTTACTTTTCTTACCTATAAAGCAAGAATAGTGACACCCATTTGGTGAAGTTGTAAAAACCACAAAAAATACCTACAAAGTGCCCGACACAAAGCTATTTAGTTTTTATTTTTTTTCCACTAAGCTTCATCTGTTCTTGAAAGAGCTTTAATACCCATTCCATGTGGTTTTCACCATGAACTTGTGAGGTGGGCAAAAGTGTCTGTCCCTAATTTCAGATTCCTGCTGAGAAATCACCTCAACTTTTTTCCAGCTCCCCTCCCCAGCCCCACCATGCAGGTCTCATACTGCCCAGTGACAACTCCCAACAGGGAAGATATGCTGGTTCTGCAGAGTGCTCTGTGGCTGCCTCTGGCAACTTGTATTTACAAATTTTTCACATCTGTGTTTGACACTCCTCAAAGCCAGGCACTATACCTAGCAGTGTCATTTGAGAAAAAGCTTTTTAACTTCTCTTTGCCACAGGATTCTCATCAGCAAAACAATGACGAAATAATAATTCAATAACAGCTACCATTTATTGAGCACTCACTAAGTCAGGCATAGTTGTTTTACTTGATCCTCAATCCTGAGAGGTGGGTATGAGCCTTATTGTACTGATAGGAAAACTGAGGCTTAGAGATGATGTGGCTTGCTAAGAGTCACACTGCTAGCCGATGAATGGGCTGCAGTTTTTACCCTGACCCTGACTGCTTTTATCCTGTAAACAACCTTTACAAGATCCCTTCCAACTCTAAAATTAAATGGTTCTGTGCAAGATAGGTTAAATTCCATTATATAAGAGACAGCAAAAATATTTGTAAAGTAAATAATTTCCAACCAACTGAGTTTTTTTCCTGTGTTTCTCCAATGGTAGCGCCTCTATTCACCAGTGCCATTTCTTCTTTTAGCTGTAAGAAAAACTCGGAGTGCACAAAGCTGTGTGTACCCACAACTGAAAACGTTAGGAGCCCTCAGGACCCAGGTGAGCAGAAATGACCTGGAGCCCAAGCTCACCTGCCCTTTCCCTAATCCCTGCCCCTCCACCGGTCCATCCACGCACCCCTGCTGTCTCCCTTCGTCCCTCTCCTCTGACCCCCGTCTGCTTTGTCTCCAGGCACGTCAGTGCTGTTGCCCCTGGTGATCATCCTTGGTCTTTGCCTTCTATCCCTCCTCTTCATCGGTTTCATGTGCCGCTACCAACGGTGGAAGCCCAAGCTCTACTCCATCGGTGAGCGGGGCCTTTGGGCAGGAAGGGGTGCTGGTGGGACCTGGGAGGAGGCTGGGTGGGTAAGACGGCTGAGCATGGAGGGGGACCAGAAGGAATGTCCCTTTAGTTGGCTGCTGCGGACTCTGGACAGGAGATGGCCCTGGGTGTCTGGTGAGGAGGTCATGCTGCATCAGTAGTTCTCTGGTCTCTGGGGCCACATAAGCTGTGAGCCGTGTCCCCACAAGTCCCCACTGCCAGCCCCAGTACAGGACGCCAGGGCTGAGAGGGGAAGTGAAATTTATGACACTTTATTTCTTTTTTCTCAGTTTGTGGGAAATCGACACCTGAAAAAGAGGTGAGATGAAATCAAAGGCCTACCTCCAACCTTCTCCGACTGTTCCTTATAATCTTATAATGCCCCAATGCCCTGGAATCACCCTTCATCCCCGGGCTTCCCCAGTTTCCTCTTGCCCTAAACCCCGTCCCGCATAAAGAGGGCTGGGGCTGTTTTCCCTCTGCCCCACTAATGCCGCGCCTTTCTTTCCCCTCTTTCAGGGGGAGCTTGACCGAGTGACGACGAAGCCCCCAGCTCCAGCCCCAGGCTTCGGTCCCACCCTGGGCTTCAGTCCCATCCCCAGTGTGGAACCTTCATACGTCACCCCCAGAGACGCGTCCAGTTTCACGGTTGCGTCAGCCCGCAGAGAAGCGGCCCCAGCCTCCCAGGCGGTCGACCCCACCCTCACCGCGGCCCTCCCGTCCGCCGCCATCCGCAGCCCCCCTCCGAAGTGGGAGGACAGCGCGCACGCGCAGCGCTCGGACGGTGAGTTCCTCGCGGGGC
>NW_007731875.1:36352-53124 GCF_000696425.1 Galeopterus variegatus
ACACGCCGAAAATTCGCCCGCGCCCCGCCTCCCCCGGTGAGGCCCCGCCCCCGCCGGGAGGGGCCCGCCCTGGCGCCCGGGAGGACTTTCTGGCAAGACGCCCCTTGGACCCCCTTTTCTGCAGAGGACGGCCCTCGGAGGGACAGGCACGAGCTGGCCCCCGCCCTCTCGGGGCGACCCTCCCCGTGTACATAGCTTCCCTCAGCGGCTTGCGCACCGCCGAGGGTCAGGCCTGAGGCTGCGCGTGCCAGGGGCCCCCGCGGGCGGCTGCGGGGTGAGGGGCACGGTGCCCAGCCCCGTCTTGAGTGTGGAGGGCTCAGTAAGGCTGCTCGGGGGCCCCGGTTGGTCTCTGAGCCTTTTTCACAGTCCATAAGCAGTCTTTGTATCAATTATGTCACACTAATAGAAACTTGGCACGAGGGGCACGGTGCCCAGCCCCGTCTTGAGTGTGGAGGGCTCAGTAAGGCTGCTCGGGGGCCTAGGTTGGTCTCTGAGCCTTTTTCACAGTCCATAAGCAGTCTTTGTATCAATTATGTCACACTAATAGAAACTTGGCATCCTTCTGCCCCTGGCAGGGGCAAGCACAGGACAATGGGGCCTTCAGCTGGAGCTGAGGACTTTTGTAAATGCACTAAAATTCTGAGATTACAGCTCTGCTTCTCGAGGGAGTGGTCTGTCGGTGGGCCAGGCTGGGGCAGAGACCCCCATCCTGAGGGGTGGGCTGGGAGAGCCCTGAGCTGGGGCCAGACAGCCCACCACCATCGGGCCAGCTGACAGAAGCAGCCTGTGCTGTTCTGTAACCCCCCTGGGGACCCGGGTTCTTTCTTCCCACCCTCCTTTAGTGCTGACTGGGCAGTCAGTTTTATGCACAGCTTTATGTGGGGCTCTGGTGAGTCTATGATACATAAATTTACAGTTCTGATACCCGAAGTCCTCAAAGCAGGAGGCAGGGTGACTGGGCCAGGCTTCTCGGTGGGAAGTGTGGTCCTTGAGGTAGAGTCCAGGGGTGGGGTGGTGACCAGCACTCTTGGGGAGAGATTTCCTTTGGGGCAATGGCAAAGGTCCTCAGTGCTCCTCACACCTCTCTGAAAGGGAAGTAGGTGCGTGTTAGGCAGAAGTCAAGGGCAATGAGGGTGAGGGTCTGGCATGGTGGGGGAGAGTGAGGCTAAGGGCCCTTCCCTCTCCTCGCCCTTACCTCCCCAACTCCCCTCTCCTCTGCCCGCTCCCATGCTGGCTTCCCTTTGGCACTTACGACGTGGAAAGAGGGGTGTCCAGCTGTATGATGTGGGGACCCCGCATTCTTTGCAGTTGGGCCCGAGTCAGCTTCCGAGACTCTCTGTCCGCAGGCTCTGGGGCTCCCTCGAGCCTTTGGCCGGCCAGTTCCTCCCTGATCTCCCTGAGCATGTCCTCAGCCCGGAGGTGGCGAGGGGAGGGGGTGTGGCCAGGTCCCAGGGAGAGAGGCCCCTCTTCCTCATCCGCGGAGGACTCCCAGGGGCTTTCCCCAGCGGAGTCGGTGTGGGTTGGGGAGGGGGGGAGCTGCCCGCGCAGGAGGGCCCGGTGCAGGGTTTGCGCCACCACATTCCCTCCCACTGAGGTCCCATCTTCTTCCTCAGACCAGGTGGGTGTGTCCCCCCTGGGAAGACTGCCTCCTCTTTGGATCCCTTCTGGCAGATTGGGGGCACTTCGGCGTTGAGGAGCTTGGGGGTCAGGAGGCTGGGGGCGCAAACGAACATCTCGGAGGTCCAGGGTGGAGAAGGTGAGGCGAGGGTCCCGCCGGAAGGCCCTTGAGCGTAGGCGGCTCAGTGGGGAGTGAGACCCCTTGGGGGAGCCTGGGATCAAAGTGCTGTAGCCAGAGTCTGAGGTGTCATCTGGTACATAGGGAGCATCTTCATCCGTGTCTTCAGTCACCACCAGGTGAGGGATGATGGTTGAGAACTCAGGAGTCCTACAATTAATAGCAAACGGTCAGAGTCAGATGCTTCGGGGTCAAGTTCAAGTCCAGGAAGTCTCCCTTGATCACTACATCCAGAAATGGCCCCTTCTCCAAACTTATTTTGGTATCGCCTTTACCACTGCACTGTGATCGTTTTTCTCATCTCACTGGCTAGACCAGAAGCTCCTAAAAGAGTCTGGGCTGCCTCTAAAGCCATTTTACCCACAGCACGTGTTCCAAGACCTTGTATCAAATAGATGGTCACGTATTTGCTGAGTGGTTCCTGACCTCCCCTGAAGTTACCCCCAGTGATGGGTTCTTCTTTTCTCTTTAACTGTGCTGCTATGCAGCTGTGTTATCCTGGACGAACCTCTCACACTCTCTGGGAATTTGGACTAGCTGGATCCTGGCAGCTCTGATATTCTGCAAGTAAATTGCCCACTTCCCTCTGGAGACTGCTTCTCTCAGGCAATTCATGTGCACGTTCCTGTTTCTTCACCCTGTGCCAGCCCTAGGCTGGCTAACCCTATAGTCTGTCCCATGCCCCCCTCCACACAGCTGGTATCAACCTGTTCTACTCCAACCCACAGCCTGCGTGTGATCCTCTATCTAGTCCCAATTCTCCCCAAACCTGTAGTGCCATTTTCTAGCCTTTTGGGCTCCTGCTTTCCTCCTCCCTGCCTGCGGTCCCCCTACTTTGGGAGACCCTGTGGACCATGTGGGTCTTACCTCCCTTCTGTGCTGCTCTGAGAGCCCTCCTGGGAAGGCGTGGATGGTCTGGTGCTGGGGGACTCCCTGTCCCTGTCCCGATAGAGGGCCAGGAGCTCCCTCTTATGTTGGATGTACTCCTCCGCCTTCAACTTTTGTAGGGTGACCTGGGGCAGGGGTACTTTCATTATTAAGAGCTTTCATTTACTGAGCACTTGTACGCCAGGCACTGTGCTAAGTGCTTTACATACATTATCTTGTTTAATCTCCTCAATGCTGTGAGGCAGATATTTTACCCCTACCTAACTACTGAGAAGTGGAGACTGTAAGGTTAGGTAACTGCCTGAGTAAGAAACAGTAAGAAAGTGGGGTAGCACCAGGATTTGGTGGCACCAAACTCAAGAGCTGGTGCTGGGGGTGGGTGGGGTGAACAGAATGCCCCTTTTCGTACCTGTTCAGTTCTCCCTGCTTCTCATGCCCGCTTGGCAAACCCTTTGTGAGGTGTGCCCCCTCCTTCAGGAAGCTCTCCCTGATTGATGGTGATGGTGGTCTAAGTTCTATAAGTGGTGCTGGGGTCTCAGGTTGCTCCTTCAAAAGCATCCCTCTCCCACGACCTGGGCCTCTGCTGTAAAGCTGGGAAGAGCAGGAGGGCTGAGGGTGGGCAGGGGCAGGCTTTGTCCTGGGCTGAGGGCTCTGCTGTCCTTCAGAGGAATGACAGCAAGACTGTCCATAGAAGGAAGAGGAGAGACTTTACATTGTCTGTCTTCTCCCCTCAACATTTTCATACAGCTGCCATCAGGATAAAATAGGGACATCGGAGGTTCACAAAACACTTTCACATGCACGTGGCCATTCGATACACACCGTTTCCCTGAAGGGTGGAGTCATGCATATTAACCCATTCTACAGACAAGAAAACTAGACTCAAAGAGGTGAAGTGACTTGCTCAAGGTCACACACGTAGAGAAGCAGAGCTGGGCCTGGGCCTTGCTCTTTTGAGTCCCAGTTCAGTAACTGCATCGTTTTTCAAGGGCAGCATGGCAGGGTGAGAGTTACCAAAGGACCTTAGCTGGGGGAGGGGGAAGGCAGGCAGCAGAAACCAAGGAGGGGCTGTGCACGGAGGCTTGGCAAAAGGGAGGCAGCGGTGGCTGCCGTGGGCAGGGCAGCGCTGACATCAGTCCTCGCTGGAACGCCATATCACTGTAAAAATACTGCAGTACCTCCGCGCTGGTAAGGAAGCAGCTGCCCCTGAGCCTCTCACCTCCCTTCCCCAGGCATCGCCCCCACCCCACCCCCATGATCAAGCAACATCAGGCACAGCAGAGGGCCTCTCTTACACCCCCACCCCACATAATTCTCCATTCTGATGGCTTGATGCCCATGCCATACTAGTTGTTAAATATTTTTAATATCTCCCCAGCTTGAGTATATGAGCACTTAGACTTCCCCAAAGCTTCTCCAGAAACAGCACCCCCACCCCACATAATTCTCCATTCTGATGGCTTGATGCCCATGCCATACTAGTTGTTACATATTTTTAATATCTCCCCAGCTTGAGTATATGAGCACTTAGACTTCCCCAAAGCTTCTCCAGAAACAGTTGGGGCAGCTGGGTCAGGACAAGAGACATGTTGGGGAAATGGACGAACAGGGATAGGAAAATAACATCAGGCTTATATTTCCCATTCTCAGTGTAAGGATCCTTAGCAGTCTCTTAAGACCTAATCTGCTGGCTGGAGCAGAGGATGGTGCCTGAGGGCAGGAAACCAGCACACCGGAGCCAGGTCCGCTTCCCAGGCCTCCTCTCCCGGCTCCACGTGGAGTGAGGGAAGGAAGGAGAGAAAGGCAGGTGCAGGGCTACTCTTGGGGCCAGGGTTGGGGCTGGGGCAGCCTGCTTGTCCGTCTGCCCCACGTGACCCAAGTCCAAGTTTGTGTTTGGGATGCCCAGGATAAGGATGTTGGGTAGAAGAAGAAAACCGGCAGGAAGAAGGGGTTTCTGGCAGGAACATCCAGTGCCACCAGCATCTCCACTAAACTTGACCCTTGCCCTACCCCAGGAAGAAGCTGGGAGGTGGGGGGAGCCTGCAGCACCAGGGGACAGGGCTGTCTGAGGTGCCTCCAGCTACCCCAAAGTCTCTCCAGCGACCCTGGGAGGAGAGACACATGGTGGGGGCAGGGCAGGAAGGGAAGAGGAAATCAGCGCTTCAGCCAGAAGGTGACACCCCCTCAAAGCTGGGGAAAGGACGGAAGGGCTCCTCCAGCAGCATTCTTCCTTTGTCCCGGTGGAGAACTGAAGCCTTGAAGAGGAAATGCCTCCTCTCTCTGCTCTGCCTCTGGGGTGGCTCCCAGATGCACCTGCTCTCCTCCCAGAGTTCCCAGTTCTGGACTAAAACTGATGTCTGGAAGTGTCCACTGACTTCCCGAGCAACAAATGCATTTCCCCAGTCAGCATCGGGCCCTGCCCAGGCACCACTGACCACCCCTTTCTTCTAATGATGACAGTGACAAACATTTATGGAGCGTCCGTCCATTAAGTGCTGGGCCGTGTGCCAGGCTACTCACAAACAGCACTCTGTCCCTCATGGTAGTTACGATTATCAGCACAATTCTCCCAGACGGAGGCTGGGCTTAGAAAAGTGAAGTGACTCCCTCAAGCACAGATTGCTGAGAGAACAGCGGGGCTGTGCACTCTGCTCCAGACCCCAGCTTTAGCCCTCGGCTGCCTTCTAAAGTTTCCCCTTCTGCAATCTCTTGGCCTGTCTCTGACAGCTCTTTCTATTCCCCTCCCTGGTTCCTTCCTCTTTCCAGCCACTAAATATGGGCACTCCCCAAGACTCAGTCTCTCCCCTCTTGAGAAGCTCATTTGCTCTAAAAGCCTAAGCCACCACTGGGCTGGGAATAAATCTACACGTACATTTCCAGAAGGGGCAGGGCAGACAGCCTGACTCCTGGGGATCGCTCTGTGAAGGGGACTAATAGACATTTTACCGCCCTCTTCAGTTATGAAGGCTGATGGTAGCAGAGAAGGGTTCCCTAAGAATTCGGTGTGACACAAGAGCAGGAAAACTGAACTCAAAGTTCCAGGCTTCTTTGTTTTGCTAATGGGGGCTTGGAGCTGGTGCACACCTTGGTATAGATCAGAGTGACCATTCCTCTGTTAGCCTGGAGGGAGGCTGGGTGTGGGGGGGTCACTAAATTATTTTGCATAGTAAAATGCCAGCAATATTTAGTGGCCCCCAGGAGTTCTAAAGGGAGATGGTGGAGGTGGGGGGCCGGTGTTGTCATGGGACTGGGAACCAAAGAAAGAGGAGAAAGTTCTGAGGGTTGGTAAAGAAGAGGCTGCCACCAGTGGTGGCGCCTGTCTGCTGGCCTGGGGAGGCAGGGGCCCTGGGGACACTGGTGCTCGCTCCCGATCTTGCCCTCCAGTTCCCCTTTAGCCCCCTGGCCTTCAGGAAAACTTGATTAACCACTAGAATGGTGCAGTTGCCAGTCAGTCCAGCCCTGTGAAACTGTCTAGGCTTCAGGAGGAGGGCGTAGGGAGAAGGGCCCCGCTCTGCAGAGAGGGGGTTATGAGCCAGCTGGGAGCACGCGTGGGGCAGACGGAAGACGAAGAGCACCACAAAAACCAGATGCCTGCCCCGCTCCCGCCCCTGGCTTTGGCTTCCTGGGGACTGTGGGCATCTTGTTTAGGTTGCGGAGAAGCAGCAGCTCCCCAGGGCTGGAGGACTCAGACCCTGAGGTCCTGTCCTTCATCTTTATTTCCCACCTGAATTCCAGACCTGTGTTTCTACATTTCCAAAAGCCCCTAAGATATCTCCACTTGGCTGTCTCCCACTGCCTCAGTTTCCAAGTGCTTCTGTTTAAAACTTAATATTACTATCCTGGCCTCACTTCTCCCAGGAAGCAACAACTAAACAAACCGGTTTCCCTTTGCAGTGATTTCGTTTCGGTCAGGGGCACCATTGCCAACGCAGTCTTTCAAACAGAAGCTTCCGGAGGCAAGCCATCCTCTCTGTCCTTGAGCGCCTTGTGTCACCAGGCTGTGTGCTTGATTGGAAAGAGTTCTTTAAATCTTCCCCACGAGGCAGGTACCGTTATTACGTACATCAGTCTTGCAGCTGAAGAAACTGAAGCTGAGGGAGGCCACATAATTTACCCCAGGCCACTAGGCCAGTAAGTGGGAGGACTGGTGTCTGATCCGTCAGTACGGCCTTTTTACCAGTCCGCCTAGGTCTCTCTTCTTTAATTCCTTTCCTTTCCTTTTTATTTTTTCTTTTTTGTGTTGTCTCCCCAAAGCCACGGTGCTGAACCTTCACTGTTTCCTACCCAGACAGTACAATAAACCTCCTGCCACCAATCTCTCCCTCCTTCAGCCCAGTTATCACACTGCTACCTGATTTTCATAACAAAACCGAAAACAATTCAAGACAAAACACACTGATCTCATAGTCATTCCCTTAGGAATGCATTGGTGGCAGCTGTCTTGTCCACCCTGTTCCACGGAACCTCATCCAGGGCCCTTCCGCAGCTCTGAGGTCCTGTAGAACCTGGCCTCTCGTGACTCCCTCACACAAGCCTCGTGCTCCAGACGTGGACAGATATGGTCACTGTTCCAAACATAAATCCAGCCCAATTGCTCCTCTAATTCTTCTGCTTATGGTCTTCCCTACGCTTAAAATTCCAACTTAAATACCCAGCCTTCTTCGGCCACTCTGCTCCTGTAGTGGGTGGGTTGAATAGTGGCCCCCAGAAAGATGTGTCTGAGTCTTAACCCCTGGAATTTGTAAACGTGACCTTATTTAGAAAGAGGGCCTTTGCAGAAATGAGATCTTCCTGGATTTAGGGTGGGCTCTCAATAATGATTGGTATCTTTACAAGAGAAAGGACGGGGACACTTGGATGCAGAGACATACAGAGAGGAGGGTCATGTGAAGACAGAGGCAGAGATTGCAGTGACACTGCCACAAGCCAAGGAGCCACCAGAAGCTGGAGGACGGGGACACTTGGATGCAGAGACATACAGAGAGGAGGGTCATGTGAAGACAGAGGCAGAAATTGCAGTGACACTGCCACAAGCCAAGGAGCCACCAGAAGCTGGCAGAGGCAAGGAAGGATTTTCTGCTAGAGCCAGGGAAGAAGCTCAGCTCTGCCCACACCTTGATTTCCAACTTCTGGCCTCCAGAACTGTGAGAGGTAAGTTTCTGTAGTTTTAAGCTACCAAGTTTGTGGTAACTGCTACAGCTCCACTTAGCTCTCTTCTTTTATCACATAAACCTACCCAGGTCACTCCCTCGCTTAACACCGTCACTGGCTCCGTGTCATCTATAGGACAAAGTTCAAGTTCCTGAGTATGGCGTCCAGGGATGGGCGTGCTCCCATGGCGCCTGCCTCCCAGCCTCTCTCCTGCTGCGCCTCCCTGTGTACTTTATGTCCCAGCAATACCCACCTGCCACGGCGGTGGCTCTCTCGACACCCACCACTGTTCCATGTTTCGGCCTTTGCACGCTCTACCTCTCTATCTGGAAAACCGTTCCCTCCCACCCATTTCTCCCTGACCTACTCCTAGGTATCCCCCAAAATGGTGCTCGGACATCAGCTCCTGTGTGACATCCTCTCAGCCTCCCCTCCCCTGAAACTGTCCCCTTCCCACCAGACCCAGGGACAGAATGTGTCACTCCCTTCTCAGTCCTGGTTTCACTCTGTGTACTTGTTTCTGTTATTTGTATGCCACATGCTCTAACTAGGTTGCAGCGCATATTCCTTAAGGGCAGTGGTGGTGTTTTATTCTTTTCTGATTCCCTGGCTCCTAGCCCTAGTGCCTGTACCCAGCAAGTGCCCCATAAATGTCTGTGAATGGACGACAGGGTTTAGAAGTTTGATTGTTTCAGGGTGTACAGACCTTTAGGGGATGCTGTGTCTTGGGCTCTCCCAGTGGCTGGCACAGCATCTGGCCAAAGGCTTTCTTCCATCCTCTTACGGATGGCAGCTGCTCGGTCTCCCTGGTAAGGGCATGCCTGGGGTGCTGATGGTCCCGTCTGACCCTGCCTCTCCCCTTCTCCTCCTCCCTCCAGGGGTGCCTGCCTGTCCCTCCCCATGTGTGGCTTTCACATACCTGGGCCTGCTGGGTCTTCTCTAGCCACCGGGCACAGTCTGTAGGACTGGGACAGTGCACAGTGAGGGCACCAGAGACGCACTGGAATTCGGAGAGGTGGATCACCAGGAAGCTGTCTGGGTGGAGGAGAAGGTCTGCTTCAAGGGCCGGGCCCTATTTGATCTGGATCCTGACCCCTCCTTTCCCTTGCCAAGAGGAAGGGAGAAGGAAAAGGTCCCCCGCAGGAGAGACATACTAGGGTCTCGCAGTGGTCGGCACACAAGCTTCTCCAGCATGAGAGGGGGGCGGATGACCTTGGCTTTGTCTGCCTTGCGTTGGGGCTTGGTCACTAGGAGTACATCAGAGAAGAGGAACAGGTACACGTCCAGCTAAGGGTGGTGGTGCAGGAGAAAGAGATGGGGGTCAGCTGGAGCAGGGGGGAGGGTTGGTCGGGGTCACACGTGGGTGCCAGTGTACACAGGGGACAAGCGCAGAGCCGCGAAACACCTGAGCTGGAGTGGGTGTTGGTTTGGTCTCATTTCTCCCTTTATAGGCAGGGAAGGTGGCTGGCTCAGGGTCTCAGCCAGAACCACGTCTTCTCCCCAACACACACACACACACCCTGCCCCCCTAGCTTTTCTGCCCCTCACTCTGTCCCAGCCATGCCTCCCTTCCAGTTTATCTCCCCGCTCTTCCGCTCCTCGCTCAGCCCCCTCACCTTCGCTTCGCGCCCCTCCTTCACGCGCACAGCTCCCTCCAGCAGCAGCTGCCTGCTGTGCTCAGGGGCAACCCCCAGCATGGGGGACGTCAGGTCCAGGGTGGAGAATGGACGCAGGTTCTGAGGAACACACAGGGGAGGGGATCGGGGCACTGGGCAGGCTCGTCACTACATCCCAGTCGAGGGTGGCTCCTTGGTCTGCCACCAGCAACTTCTCCCTCCAATCCTCCCCCTCACCCCCCAGCCGGAGGAGAGAGGAAGCATCCCCGGACCTCCTTTCCTTGCTTCTTCACTGTGCCCTTGGTCCCTAGCCACCGGGAAGGAGTGGTGGGCACGCCCTCCTGTGGCACCCAAGTCCAGGGTGTTCTGACCTCTGCCCCTTCCCTTCCTGGGCACCTTGCTTTTTCTGAGGACCCTTCCCTCTGCCCTCTCTCACCTTCTCCACCTCCTCACTGGACGGCTCCAGCACCTCATAGGGCCCAATGCGTTGGGCTGCAGCCACCAAGCTCTCATGCTCTTCGCCCTGGCGGACCTGCCCATTGATGTGCCGCAGGAATGACTCCACAGCTGCAATCTTGGTGGCGGGGTAGGGGTACGGAGGAGGTACAGCTCAGCCCCTTACCCTACATGTCCCACCCAACCAATGCCAACCACAGTATTCTAAACCAGGCCGAACCAGTCGGTGCCATACTGTCACATACACACGGGGAAGGGGAAAGAGACCCTCAGAGTCCCTGGAGATCAGTTTCCACCCACCAGCCCCCAGCTCCTAAGGGTCCTGGCCCTGCCAGGGCACTTACCATGGCGTTCAGGGCTTCTCGGGCCTGTGCCTCAGGACTGCTCTTGAGCACAGCCTGGAGCAGCAGTGGGTACTTGGTGATGCGCTGGTGGGGCTTGATGAGCAAGTCGCCCAGCGTCTGCCTCCTTGAGCGCTTGTGCTTCTCACACCACTGCCAGGGGAGGTGTGCAGGCGCTCAGGATCTGCAGCTCCCCCCTGCCCCAGCTGAGTGCTAACCTCCACCCTGGGCCCAGCCACAGACTGAGCACATCCTGGCGGTGTAAGATGCACCCCCACTCCCCAGGCGCCCCTCTCCCACCTGCACGAAGGCATGGAAGAGCGCGTTAGTGTCTTGCTGCTTCCGGGCGTAAGCCATGGTCTGCTTCACTCGCAGACAGTACTGGACATAGGGCTGGAACCGCTGGCCAAACTGGAGGGACAGATATGTGGGGTGGGGAGCAGGCAGGGGGAAGAAGTTCACAAATACAGGCTCTGGCTGCAGACACAGGCACAGGATGGGGAGGGGGCCTCCCACAGACCAGTCCAGCTCTTGCCAGCCCCTACCTCCCGTAATTGCTCTCCCAGCCACCCCCTCTCTTTGGATTCTGGGGAGGAGCTCGAGGTTCCTGGAGGCAGAGCCACGCTGCCCTCAGAGCTCCTGCCCACAGGGCCGGCCATGCCCTGCTGCTCTTGACTTGCTCTCCTGCCATCAATCATTCAGCTGGACCGTTTTCAGGGCACTGCAGATCCCATTTCACCCTGGGGGTGGTGACCTCAGGGTTGCCCAGAAGCCCTGCTCCTGTGGAAGGGGGCGCCTAAGGCTCCCAGGAGACTCTCTCCCTGACCCCCACGCCTCTCACCCCCCCATGGCAACATTTTCCTGCAGGGCTCACATTTTTCTGGCTGGAAGGAAGCCTGATGCTAGGCCCTCTTGCTCTCACTTCTCCATGCACCGGGTACCCCTGTGGCCTTTCGCACCCCCTACTCTACCCAGTCATCCTAAGAGTCCCCTCACTTAGGCTCCTTTCTTGCATGCAGCTATCTGTAGATGGATCTCTGTCCAAGAATTAAGATTTTATGGTTGATAAGAGTGGAGGCGTATCCCTCGCCTGAGACAGTTGCATTTACATTACATAAGGGCCTCCAGGTGCAACATGTGGAAGGAAGGGCAGGAGGTGAGGTGATATGTTGGAGTAGGGGCTGTGCCCTGTGGAGGGATTCGAGTCCCAGAGGCATGGCCTACAGACTAGACCCCACTGGCCTCTGCAGTCCTGTCCCATGCAGGTGGGGCCTTTCACCAGGACTCACCGTCAGAAAGCCATTCTGCAGGCCGACTGGGTCCAGAGGCTGGCCTGAGGCTCGAGTCTCCTCCAGGGTGGGCCCCAGCACCTCCTCCCAAAAGTTCCGGTGGGCTCGAATCAGGCTGGGGACGTTTCCAAACAGGGTCTCTGCTGATACCTGGGGGAGGCAGTGGAACTTAGCTGCATGCACTTGGCAGGTCACCGTCAGGCAGCGCTGGCCACAGGCAGGCAAGGACTCTAAGCTTGAATGTCAGGGGTGGGATGGTGGGGATGAGCCTGACTGTGGGCCTGGAAGATCTAAGGGGCCCTGGCTTTCCCTTCTACCTCAGTGGCACCTCAGCCTCAGTGGGCCGAGTACTGGGAAATAGGGGACCTGTGGCCTGCTCAGGGTGTAGGGCAGGCAGGGGTGTCCTAGGAAATGGGGCAGTGGGAGTGCAGACTGGGTGGCCTGGAGGGCTCTCTGTGACCCCCTCCCTCCCCAGGCTCAGAGCTCCTACTCACCTCCGTCAGCAGCCCCACTCGCTGCAGGTTCAGCAAACCAGCGGCTAGGAGCTAGAGGCGGGGAGAGAGAGGGGGTCTCAGCACCTGACCTGCCTCCCTGACCCCAGCCTAGCCCTTCAATGTCACCCCCCGCCAACTTCAGTACTGCCAACCTCTCTCCCCAGATCTTGGGTGGGTCTGAAATCAGGGGGATCTCTTGTATCCTGCCCCTTCCTCCCCCAGTGACCTGCCCCTCTGGTCTGGGAGAATGGGGGTTATCAAGGGAGGTGGGTAAATGGCTGGGGCTGAGGAAGGCTCACATTGGTCATGATCCTGAGCATCCTCACATAGATGACCTCGGTGGTCAGCAGCTCCCACAGTGCTTCCTGCTGGTGGCACAGCTCCCGGCTCATCTCCTGGGTGGGGAGGGGACAGTGCTGGTTCACTTGTGGAGTGAGGGTAAGAATGGCAGCTGCCATTTATTAAGTGCTACTGGATCTGCTCCACAGGTTCTGGGCACTCTGTACATGACCTTTCAATCCTCAAACCAGTCCTCCAGTGTGCAGGTGGTATGATCCCCAGTTTACGTAGGAGGCCACGGAGGCTCCGAGAGGTTCGCTCTCTGGACCAAGGTCTTGCTAGTAAGTGGCAGAGCCGGGATTTAAACCCAGATCAAGATGCCTCCAAATGCTTTCCTCATGACCCCACCTCTTGAGGCCTTTCCCTCCTCCAGGGCAGAAGTGAGAAGTTTGTGCGTGTCTGTAACTCCATGGGGACAGACACTGTTTCAGGCCCACCTTGTGCCCAGGCACCAGCTCCCTCCAGGACGTCTCGATGTTTAGGCCGCTGTCACCGCCCTCTCCTATCTCCCAGTGCTTCCGGTCTTCAGGGGGCAGGCGGGGCATCCCAAACATGCTGAATGTGTGCAGCCTCATCTCCAGCTCATGGGCCTTGGTAACTTCCTGGGGGAGCCGAGGAGATCAGTCCTGGCCACATCCTCGGCACTCAGCCCACCTGTCTCTGGGAGGGCTGTGTGTGTGTGTGTGTGTGAGTGTGTGTCTCTGTGTGTGTGCGCGCGTGTGCGCATGTGTCTGGGATGGGAGGTGGCGAGCAGCACTGAGTAGGAGTGGGGACATGGGGGTTCGGGGGATAGGGATCAGCCCCAGCTGGAATTACATGGGAAAAGGCATTGCTGGAATGTGGTTGGAGAGGCACCTCGGTCTGCAGAGAGGTCTCTGGATGGAGGGATCTGATCTGGACTCTGTAACCAGAAAGATACTTTCCAGGTTCTCCAGATTCAGAACATGGAGGTAGAGGGTGGTTTGTGGGCAGAATCAGACCATTCAGAGGAACCTTCAAGTGAAGACCAGAACAGGACTTATGGAACCAGTGGTCTCAGGCAACGTTTTGACATTTGCCCATAAAAGGGACATTTTTATGAAGCAATATGGCTTAAGTTCTTTTGGTACCAAGTAATATGGTCAACAGAGATTCCTGACCTCACTCCATCCACAGTATGGAACCAGTGGTCTCAGGCAACGTTTTGACATTTGCCCATAAAAGGGACATTTTTATGAATCAATATGGCTTAAGTTCTTTTGGTACCAAGTAATATGGTCAACAGAGATTCCTGACCTCACTCCATCCACAGTGCGGCTCAGGAGGAGAAAGGTGAGACTTGGGGATGCAGCGCGCGCAACTAGCTCTCATATTACTTGGTAATTTTCAAAAGCTGAAAGTTTAATGTTACTAGTTTGTTCTTTAAATTTTTTCAAAATATCTTGAGTTAAAGTCACTGGGTCCAATGCACGGACCAAGTAGAGATGTATCCCTGAGAGGGTCTCCAGGCAGAGTCATGTCTGACTCCTCAGAGGGGCTGCCAGGCAAAGCCTCCTTTGCCCTGGGGCTTGCTGGGCCTGATTGCATGTGGAGCCTGGGCACGGGAATGACCCCTTACCTTGAGTTTGGGGGAGTAAGGTGGGCCAGCGCTCAAGTGGCCTCCATGCCTCTTCTCAGGCTCCGGTTCTCTCAACCTCATGGGAGACAGGCCTCGGGTCTGGCCAGAACCCTTGGCAAAGGGGCCATAGTGCTGTAGGTGCCGGCGACTGGGGTCCTGGGGGAGGAGCAGGGGAAGTTGTAGGTGTGTCCCACTTTCCCTAGAAGTACCACACAGGTGGCAGGGGCCAGGCTTGGCTCTAGGCCTCGTTCCCCACCCCCAAGAGTTGGGCTGGCTCACCTCTCCCCTCAAACTAGTTTGGTGTGGGCTCCTCCTGCCCTGAGTCACAGTGGCTGCTGCCAGGGAGGCCAAGCTCTGCTGGGCAGGGGCATGCCAACCTGGCTCCCCAAGTGGGCCTGGGGGCAGAAGCAGGGCCTCCTCCAGAGCAGGGCACAGGCGTGCACAGGCCTGGGCCCTGGTATGTGTAGCCAGTGTCTGTCCGCTCACGCGTGTGCTCTTTGTACTACAGGCTGGTGTGGACAACATCATGCCCACGCATTCCGGGTCCTTCTCCCCACAGCTTCCTTGTCTGTGACCAGCCTCCCTCACACGTGGGGATGAGGGCACACACACGTGTGGTCGCCTCCCTAGGGGTGTACAGCCTGTGTCCTATCCAGCTGGGAGTGGCTGTCCTTCCGTGTGAGGGGTTGAGGCTGGAGCCACAAGTCTCCTCCCAGGGCAGGCCTGGTCACATTCCTTGATCTGCCTGTGGCCTGCATTACCCCACACGCTTCCCGCCCTCAGCCTGGGAGAGTTCCCATCTCCAAGGACCAAGTCCTTCCCCAATGCAGCGGGGGATGCCCCCAGCCGGAAGCAGAACTGTTCTCAGGGTGGAGGGGAAGCCTTGAGGCTGAGGGAGGAATGGGAGCTCCGGCTTCCACGCCCCTTTCCCCGGTCAGGATTGGAGGGGGGCCGGGCAGGTGGAGCCAGGGGTGGAGCCCAGGCAGGCCCCCTGACACCCTCCCCCACCTGGACAGCAGGGACACCCTGAACCTTTGCTCTTCCTCAGTCCTGACTCAGAGGCAGGCGGGTGTCAGGGAGCCCTCAAACTCCTGCCAACTCTGGGTTTGGCGACTTTACCCACAGCTCTGTTCCTCAGACCTGTCTAGCAGCACCTCCTTTGCAGGTCTGGCTTCTCCTGGCTCTCTGCCTCTCCTGCCCCGGCCGTCTGCGGGCAGGGTGTGAAGTCCTGGGAGCCTGGCCTGGGCACTGCCCTACTCTCTCCCCCACAACCCAGGAAGGAAGAGTAGGGGTAAGGGACAGGAATAGAGCAGCCTGTGAACCTGTAAGGGGACAGAGACTACAAAGCCTGGGTGTCTACCCTCCTGCCCCACCCAGGTCACCCTCAGGACACAGCCTGGACTCACCAACACGAGGCCTCCTCGGGGATAGAGGCTGCCAGCAGCACTCTGGGCAGAGGCCTGATGTCGCCCCCCATACGTCTCGATGAGGGAGGCCACGAGCCCTTGGGAGGGGCTCTCATCTGGAGGACAGATGGCCTGCATCCCTTCTCTCCAGGGTCACCTCCAAAGGGTCATAGTTCCAATGTCCAGGAGAAAGGGGTCCGTCGAGGCTGCAAGAGGGAAAAGTCAGGAATAGAAGGGCCAGCGGAGGTCAGCGAATGGCACCAGGCTGGAGACCAAGAGGCAGGGAGGGAAAGAGGGTGCTGTGTGGGAAGAGAGGGCCAAGGGCTTGGTCACTTGTTGAGGGGGAGGGTATGGCTACCTCATCTATGATGTGGTGGGGGTAGGTGGGATCCAGGTACACACTGGGTAGAAAGTCCCTTGGAGATATACCTTCTCCCTCACATGTGTGCACTTTTGGGGTACAAGCTTTCTGGATACCCCAGGTGGGGGGATTCCCCTTGCACCTAGAACCCCCCCACCCCGTCCCGTTCCTTCCCAATACACAGCCTGGGAAGAAGGTGCAGGGAGGCCATGGTGGTGGGACGCGGGTGGCTAGAGACTGCCCGGCCTGCTGCTTGTTTTTGCTGTAAGCTGAGAATGGTTTTTACATTTTTAAATAGTTGAAAAAAAGGCAAAAGAAAAACAGCGTTTTGGGACAAGTTAATATGATGTGAAGTTCAAATTCAGTGTCCATAAATAGTTTTATTGTTTATTAACTGTGACTGCTTTCCTGCCAGTTGTGATAGAGACCATATAGGCTGCAAAGAGTCAAGTATTTACTCTTGGCCCTTTGCCGAAAGTTTGCACACCCCTTACATGGAGCTCCTGGCCACAGACAGGGAGACGAGGTGGGGACAGCTATCGAGCCACCCTGGCTCCAGAGAGCGGCCAAGTGGAAGAGTCTCTGCAGTCTGTCAGGCTGGACCTGGCGCTCCCAGCCTCTGGGGGCCCCACCATGAGCTGGGGGCCGGGCGGGGGCTCTGTCCTGTCCCCATACATCTGGATGGAGGACCCACGCTCTGAGCGGGCAGGGCCTGGACAGGAGAGGCCTCCTGAGAGGAGGTGGGTTCAAGAGCTGTGCAGGCGTCGGTCTCCCCTCCACGTGGGCCTGGGACCCTCCTCAGCCCTCCCTTACTTTCTGATTATGAGCAGCAGAGAGAACGCTCACGGTCATGCTCACGGTCTGTCCCGCTCCCTCCCAACAAGCCTCCCTCTAAGGGCTCTGCCCCCTCACGCCTCCCCACCCAGGCCCTGGCTTCCCTTCCTCCCTCCTGTGCCCTCCTCTGGAGGCCAGAGCTTCACCCGAGCCCCGGTTCCCAGGCCCCCGCCCCTCGTCCGCCCAGCCCTCCCGCCGCTCACCT
>NW_007731875.1:53743-60597 GCF_000696425.1 Galeopterus variegatus
GGACCCGCGCAGCGCTGGGCAGGGCGGGGAGGGGCAGGTGCAGGGAAAGGGGCGGGGACGCGACAGGCACCGTCCCCTCCCCGGGGCACCTAACCGGGCCGCGCAGCACGGGTGCCACTGGGGCGCTGGGGGCCGAGGAGCTCCTGCCTGGCGCAGCCACCACCTCCCCAGCTAGGAGTGCTCGCTGGCACTGCCTTCCTGCTTTTCCCTTTTCACCTGTACTAACCACCACCTGGCCCCGGCGGCAGGGCTGGAACCGCGACACCCGTGTGGCCTCCCTTCCCGGCCAGACCCCCTGGAGGCGCCAGAGTAATGAGGGATAAATGAGAGGCTGGCTGCCGCCGGGGAGGCGGCGAGGATAATGACCAAGTGACTTGTGGCAGGTGCTCACCTCCCTTTCTGAGTGCAGTGAGCGGGGCTACCTCCCACCTCGCCTGCCTCCTCTTAGACCATTAACCAGGCAGGGTATACCCTGAGAGCCACCAGGAGGGGCAAAGGGGCCCAGGGACCCCGGGGCCGCTGTTGCTGCTTTCTGGCTGTGGAGTCCAAAGTGTGACTCTTATCTCTCAGTAGGCTGTGCTTGCCCACCTGGCAACGGGGCGGAAGGCTGTCTCTGGACTTTGCCTTTTCTCCAGGGATGGGGCCAGGTGCCAGGCTGAGGCCTGAACCAAGACTGGTCTCATTGCCTAAGACTGGGGTGGGAGCAGAGAGATATTAGATGGGGGCACCCTTCCATGTCACTGGCAAATGGCCAACCTCGGGCTTCACAAGGGCCACCCAGCACCTACAGTAGCTGCTTACTTAGACACTGCTGGAGGAGGGGCACTTGCTGGGCAGTACGTGAAAGGACCATGGTTTCATGTCCCCAGTCATGGCACCTCCTCCGACAGAAGCACTGGATGTTTACAATCAGAAGTGTCCTATGGATGTGCGGTCACTATAGTCTCATCGTCATGAAGTTGGGACCCTGTAGTGGGGATAGGGCCCCTCCAGCCCACCCTGTGGTCTGCCTCCTGCTGATGGGCTGCACAGTGGTCGATCCGAGTCCTTGTTTGTAGAGCTTCCAGAACTTTATGAACTTGTAGCAGACTCTCATTTGGGTTACCCGGGGAAAGGGTCTCCATTCTCCTGCCTTGACTAGCGTATTAAACATGTAAATGATCTGAGTGTTCTAGTCCTAGCTCTGCTCTGATGACTGTCGTTTGTTTGGGACAGGAATCTTTATTTTGTATTCCCTGTCCCCATCCTCAAATTTGCTCTCCAAAGTTCTCCTTTTCTGAGCTTGCTGCTGTGTGGTTGCTCTGTTGGTTCTGAAGATCCTCTGTGCCTCTAGCTCCCTCAGCCTACCTGCTGCTTTCTGACTCCCAGGTGGTTGGTCGGACCAGTTTTAGGGGGAGAAGTCAAATGGGACAGGAAGTGCGTGACAAGAAGCCAGTGTTTGCCTTGTTCTTATCCATTTCCTCTTCCCATTCACCGTGTGCGTGTGTGTGTGTGTGTGTGTGTGTGTGTGTGTGTGTGTGTTGTGAGGGCTAGAGAGAGAGAGACATGGCCAGCGATGTCAGGAGTAGTCATGAGGGAAAGAGTTAATAAACCAGGAGGTGGTGATTAATGTCAGTATCAAAGGCCACCCCAGAGACAGCCGGTGCTCAGGGCTCCTTGCTTCTCTCCCAGGTCTCCCAGAAGGAGGTGGGAGGAAGAGCAAAAGGGAAGTTGAAATTGAGACACGCCTGGGCTTACAGGGCTCTGGGCAAAGTTGGCTAGACCGGCCCGTGGACCAGGGAGAGTTAACCCCTTCACTTCCCTCAAGGCTGAGGTCCAGCCTCCACCTGCCTCTGCCCCAAGGCTGTCTTTAGCCTCCCTAGGAGGAGAGGTTCCCAGGGAAAGCTGGAGTCTAGAAGCCAGAAGAGGTGTGGCCGGGCACAGGGGTGTGGGCTAGGAGGCGGGACTCCCATGTTCTAGTCATGCTATTCAGTCCTTGTCTGATTGTCACTCTCGCATTTCGCACAGCCCCTTCTGTGCTGTGGAGAGAAGACCCCTGCCACAGGCTGAGAGTGGAGCACAGCCTAGGAAGCTGAGTGAAGTCTAAAGAGTTGGATGTGGGAGGCTTGGGGTCACCTGGCTCTTGGCCCACAGTGGGCCACCTGGATGTTTGTCTTTCTCTTTGGTTATCCTAGACTTCCCTCACATCTCTAACGAGTCATATCTCCCCTCCATGCCTCAGTTTCTCCCCTAGTGCCTATACCCCTTGTCAGGCCTCCAGCTTGACTTCATAGCTGATGAGAAGGTGTCTGTCTGTCCAGGGTTGGAGCTTTGAGGATCAAGTGCCTCTGTCTAATAGCAGCCTGAGGATTTGGCATAGGGGTTGGCATGGGGTGCACCCTATGGGGTTGGCATAGGGACTCACCAACAGGAAGGTCAGGGAGACTCCCTTGAGCCTTGAGTTTCCTCTCAGGGCAGGGGCAGTGTCCATTTGAGTTAATGAGGTGCTGGCAGGCACTGGCGATAGCAGGCTGCTAATGGGAGCTTGCATCCTCCCCGCCCAGAGTGGGAGAGAAACTGAGGGCTTGAGTGGGAGGCACCAGGTCATGTGAGGCAGATAAATACCAGGAGGCCAGGCCCTGGGCATAGCTGCTGGTGCCTTAGGCCCGCACCGGTGCCTCCCTTCCCTCTCTCCTCCCCCTCCCTTCCTTTCTTTCACATTGACTGGTGATGTTCACCTGTGCAAGGTACTAGGAACATAGAGAGGAATGAGACAGTCCCTGCCCTCTAGGGGATTACAGACTGCAGGGGAGACAGACTGGTGAACAGCACGTTGATGTGTAAGTTAGACACAGAGGGAATGAACCAGGAGCTGCGGGGACACTTTGGAGGGCCCAATAAGTACAGAGGGGACCCAGGGAAGGCTTCCTAGATGAACTTGGAGTCTGCGGGGGCAGGGAAGGAGGGACAGCTGCTGGTGCCTTAGGCCCGCACCGGTGCCTCCCTTCCCTCTCTCCTCCCCCTCCCTTCCTTTCTTCCACATTGACTGGTGATGTTCACCTGTGCAAGGTACTAGGAACATAGAGAGGAATGAGACAGTCCCTGCCCTCTAGGTGATTACAGACCGCAGGGGAGACAGACTGGTGAACAGCACGTTGATGTGTAAGTTAGACACAGACGGAATGAACCAGGAGCTGCGGGGACACTTTGGAGGGCCCAATAAGTACGGAGGGGACCCAGGGAAGGCTTCCTAGATGAACTTGGAGTCTGCGGGGGCAGGGAAGGAGGGAAGGGCATGAGCAAAGACGCAGTGATGTGGACGAGCATGTGCAAAATGAAATCCGGAAGGGCAGTCTTCCCCAAAGGCCTCCCGAGTGCCTGCCCTGATGGCTTCCTGGGGACATCCCACCCTCCAAGCAGACGATCTCTGGGCAGTGGCTTAGGAGGACAAGCCCTGTTCCGGGCATTCAAGGGCCTCCACAATTGACTGCATTTACCCTTCCCGTCTTTCACCTGCTACTCCTCTTCCCCATCCCGGGGTGTGTCCCTGTTCCCTGAATCTGCCTTGACTTCCCTGATTCCATGCCTTTGCTGGAGCGGTTTCCCTGAGCTGGGCCCTCATCTTCCCATCTCCACTTAAGCCTTCTTCAAGGTCCTTCCCAGTACTGCCTCCTTCAGGAAGTTTTCCTGATGACGCTCCAGCCAGGTGATCACTTCTCCCTACTTGCAACTGCTCCAGCCACTGTGTTTCTCGAAAAGGCACCCCTATTATTCTGCCTAATACTGTTGGTATTTGCATATACACCCATGTCCTTCACTAGCCGATGAACTCCCTGAGGACAGGGACCAGCCCCTAACATAGGGCGTGCCACAGGACTGGCATGGGTGTTTGGGGAATTGAACTGAATTGATTCGCTAGAGGACCCAGACACCTACACTGTCATCTACCTCTGCCCGAAGGAACTGCCTTTGTTTTTTAGATGGCTGGAATTTTTCTATAACTTTAGTTTGGCATTCCTGGTTCATTACTGTGGCTTAAGCATTTCCTTTATGTTCCTTCTAAAGTTTCCTGACCCCTTGGATGAAACACGCCATATAAGTTTTATCTTGCAGGCTAGTTCTCATGGATTGGTAGTGGTTCCTTAGAATATTATAGGGTGAGGGTTAGGAAGGATTCTGTGGATGGTGGTGGCCTAGCCGAAAGAGCGTTACGATGGCTTAGCAGTGTCTGCCTTGCCGGAGACAGGGCTCCTCCTGCCTGAGGGCGAACATATTAGTTTTACCAGATGCTTTTCTTACATTGAGCCAAGACTGGGGCAATGTGAGGGGCTGGGGCCTGTGCCTCTGCTGGAAGCTGATGGGGGAAAACGAGTAGAAAGGAGAGAGGGCTCCTCCTGCCTGAGGGCGAACATATTAGTTTTACCAGATGCTTTTCTTACATTGAGCCAAGACTGAGGCAATGTGAGGGGCTGGGGCCTGTGCCTCTGCTGGAAGCTGATGGGGGAAAACGAGTAGAAGAGGAGCCGGGGGCTCCAAAGTTCTATTTACCTTCTTAGGACTCTTCCTGGGGCAGACTTTGGAGTCAGGTGTCTGAATGCCCAGGTCCCTGCTCTGACCGTGCCCCCTCCTGCTTTTGACGTGCAGGCCCAGAGGGGTTGTCTTAACCAGACCATAGGGCCTTCGTGGTTCAGGATCCCCCGCAGGTTCTAGCAGGTGAGGCTGAGGCAATGATACCCAGTCCCCCACCTGTGAGAATGTCACCACCCCTCTCTCCTTCCAGGCAGCTCAGGCCTGCAGGAATGACAAGGACATATCAAAAGTGAATGGTCCCCGAGCTGGGGTGGTGGGGAGCAGAGGGCCTCAGCTATCCCCCCCCAGCAGTCGGCATCCAGCCCATGATGACCAAGCCACAGCTGGAAGCCCCTGGGTTCCCCTACTGGAATGAGGGCGGGTGCCATGGGCCTCAACCACGTCCCCGACCCACTTCCTCCTCCTCCCACCCTATCCCCCTCCCCCCAACTGCTCCGTAACATCTTAGAATATTCATAAATAAATAAATAAACAAATAAATAAATAAATAAAGTGAATGATCTCTCGAGGTGTTTTATTTCTTGGCTTTCTGTCTTTTGCCTCTTTCACCTGGGAGTCGTGGTCTCCCCTCATGGCATCCCTTGGAAATGCAATTAGATTTGACTTGGTCATTGGGGGCAGGAGTGGACAATCCCCAAGCCCTGGCCTTTCCAAGTTGGGTGGGACCCATGTGGCCTTGCTGTCCAGCATTCCTCCCCATGCAGGAGCACCAGCTACTGGCCTTGGCAGTTGGTTCCCACCTCTGCCTGACACCCTCCAGCAAGGCTTCTCCCAAGTTTACGCCTTTGTTCAAGTGGCTCTGATCAGTGAGTGGCACTTGATTTCCTCCCTCAGGTGTGGACTGACACTGGGTCTCCTCAGGTTTCTTCAGCCTTAGGGGACACAGAAATACTGTGCAGTTAGGTAGCTTAAGGCTCTGGGTCAGTCCTTGCAAATGTTTTCAAAGCCAGAACAGCGCCCCACCTCACCCCACCCCCTCCCCCTCATGGTCGACTTTACTAGCTCTGTGGCCCTTGTCACTTAGTTCAGGGTCATAGCCATCCCTCGCTCGTGGCACATGTATTTGCCCAGGGTGGCTGTCTCTGGCCATCTCATTATGACGCACTTTGCCCAGCCCAGGAAGATGGGCAGATATTTTCCTCTTAGAGTAGACACTAGCACAGCAGCCCTAAGTCATTCTTTCTAATTTAACTTGACAACCCTGACTTTCAGGAAGTTCTTTCTCAACTCTGACCCAAATACCTCCAGCTCAAGCTTAATTTCCTCATGCTCTGGGAAATACCTTTCTCTGTATCATGACCCCCTCTTTGTAAAACTGAACCATAATTGAGGTCATTTTAGCAGATTTAGAACCCCGGATCATTTTGCCTTCTTCAGAAACCAGGTTCTCAGTGTGGGTTCGCCTGGGCAGGCAGTGGGGTCTGAGGACCTCCCTGTGTGCCGGGCACTATGCTGGACGCTCAGTAAAAACAATTCTTTTTTTTTTTTTCTTTTTGTCTTTTTTCGTGTCCGGCAACGGATCGCAACCCTCANAAAAAACAATTCTTTTTTTCTTTTTTCGTGTCTGGCAATGGATCACAACCCTCGGTGCTGCGCCCGCACCTCGCTCAGCCAGTGAGCGGGAACCGGTCTGTATGTGGGATCCGAACCCTCGGCGGGAGCGCCACCACGCTCCCAAGCGGCGCACTGTAGCAGTGCACCACCGGGCCGGCCCAGTAAAAACAATTCTATTTTCTCCTTGCAACAACCCAATGAGGCAGGTACTACCAGTATTATCCCATCCAGTAGGTGCAAGTCTGGGTCTCAGAGGTAAAGGAACTTGACAAAGGTCACAAAGCCAAGATGTGGAAGAGCTGGATCCAACCCCTGTATCTAGTGAGGCTTTAGAGTGAGCACCTGCTTCCACCACCAGCCTCCGACAAGGAGCACCGTGAGCATGCAGGATGGACGTCTTCCTCCAACCTCGCTCTGGTCTTGTGCTGTTTCCACCGCATTTTGCGTGAATCCTTTGTCTGCCTAAATGGCCTCGATTACGGTCCTGTGCGTTCTTTACTGCTCACACTCACGTTGGTTTGTTGTCTTTAGAGTGCAAAGGTGCTGTTTGGGGATCACAGGAGCTGCCCTCAGTGGCACAGGGCCATCTCTGTGTCCATGGCCTTCGTTCATAGGGAAACCCTTCAGACAAGCCTTTGGGCAGGTGGACTCAGTGTGCCCAAGTCTCCATCCCTATATGCAAAGTAGGGGGTAATAATAACTAAACTTTGGGATCATTATAATAATAACAG
>NW_007731875.1:60946-61424 GCF_000696425.1 Galeopterus variegatus
CTGTGCGTTCTTTACTGCTCACACTCACGTTGGTTTGTTGTCTTTAGAGTGCAAAGGTGCTGTTTGGGGATCACAGGAGCTGCCCTCAGTGGCACAGGGCCATCTCTGTGTCCATGGCCTTCGTTCATAGGGAAACCCTTCAGACAAGCCTTTGGGCAGGTGGACTCAGTGTGCCCAAGTCTCCATCCCTATATGCAAAGTAGGGGGTAATAATAACTAAACTTTGGGATCATTATAATAATAACAGCTAACTTCTAAATAAAGCGATGACTATGTGCTAGGCATAATTAAGCACTTCACATGTTTTATTTCATTTAATCGTCAGAAAAATCCTATGAGATAGATATTATCATCCTTCTATAACCGATGAGGAAACAGGATCAGAGAGGTTACGTGATATAATCAAGATTACAAAGTTAGCAAAAAGAAAAGCCAAGATTTGAACTCAAATTTGTCTTACTCCTAAGCTGGCACCTTT
>NW_007731875.1:61508-62221 GCF_000696425.1 Galeopterus variegatus
TAGCAAAAAGAAAAGCCAAGATTTGAACTCAAATTTGTCTTACTCCTAAGCTGGCACCTTTAACCATTATCCTATAGGAGAATAAATGGGTTGCTATGTGAAAGCTTGCCGTATGGCAACTAAGCCGAGTAAAACTGACTGCCTTGTTTCGACCCCAAAGGTCATCTCAGCATTCACTGAAAAGAAATTTTTTTTTCCTTTTTGTCTTTTTTACTGACCGGTAACGGGATCGCAACCCTCGGTGTTGTGCCCGCACCGCGCTCAGCCAGTGAGTGGGAACCGGTCTCCACATGGGATCCGAACCCTCGGCGGGAGCGCCGCCGCACTCCCAAGCGCCACACTCTCCAGTGCGCCACTGGGCTGGCCCACTGAAAAGAAATTTGACTCCTTGAAGCCTTGAGAGGTGACGTTGGCTGCTGACCCGTAGCCTGGGTGCCACTCTCACCACACAGCAACATGTCCTAACAGGCGTCTTCACATCTCTCCCTCTCCCAAAATATCTGTTCTCATGGCACCTATTGGAACCTGTCTCGCCGTCTCTTCTGTCTCCTTCCACCCCTCCTTCTGATCTCTCTCCTCCCACAGCTCCATCCCGTTTCCTTCATGGGCCCACCTACTCTTGTCCACGCTTCTGCTCAGTAAAACCAAAGACTTTTCACCCACTGTCCTTGAAAGGGGGAGAGTAAACTCATACAACAGTTAAATATGATTGT
>NW_007731875.1:62456-64255 GCF_000696425.1 Galeopterus variegatus
TTTTCACCCACTGTCCTTGAAAGGGGGAGAGTAAACTCATACAACAGTTAAATATGATTGTCCTCGTCCTGCGGGGCTCTCAATGCATGTCCAAGGCAAATGCATGGAAACCCTAAAGGGCTGAGGGGATGACAGAGAGGGGACTTAGAAAACTACTTTCCGTGTGGGTCCCACTTCTGCCTCTCTTTTCCTTCTCCTCCATTAACACCCGAGAGAGGAAGCGGGCAGTGGAGTTGCTTCTCCCTCCTCACCGTCTGATGCAACTCTGCACGTTGCTCAGGACCTGGGTCAGTGCCTGCCCACTCTGGTCCACAGTACCCTCTCCTGCCCTGAGTCCTGCTGCTCTTGCCACCTGCCCTGCCTCTGTTACTGTCAAGCTTTCCATGGTGGGTGTCCTGTCTCCTCTAGGCTGTAAGCTCCTTATAAGTAGAACTTTGTTCTTCCACAGTGTCAGTTGAGGTGCTGAGCACTTGAATTGATGGGACTCGAAATAGATACTAATAAAAGATTTGACAGGGAGATGGCTGGGGAACAATGGTTAAGAGTGAGGTCTCTGGAATTTGCATTTGGGCTCCAGCATTGTAGCAAATTGTCCCTGATTTTCGTGCCTCTGAGTATCTATGCCATTTGGTAGCATCCTCTCACACTGACTCTGGGCTTGGCTTTGTGATTTTGGCCATTAGAGGATGGTAGAAGCAACGATGTACTAGTTCCAGTCATCGAGCTCAAAAGGCTTTCTGCACCTTCATTCTCTCTCTTGGAACCTTCCCACCATCATGAGAAACCAGCCCAGGATGGCCTCTGGAGGATGAGAGACCATGTGGAAGAGAGCCAAGCCATCCCATCTAAGGCCATCTTAGAGCAGGCTGAGTAAAGCTGGCCCGTGGCCACAAGCGCATGGGTGAGCCCAGCTGAAATCAGCCCAGCCTGAACCAAATCAGCAGAACTTAGCCAACCTAAGGGCTCATGTGCAAAAGTAAAGGCTTATTGCCATCAGCCTGTTATTGGTGATTTTGTGGATGTTTGTTATGCAGCATTAGTGTAGCAATTGGTAACAGATACAACCAGCTACCTGTGACCTTTGGAAAGTTATTTAATCTCTATGTACTTCAACTTCCTTCAGCTTAGTCTTCTCTGCCAGAAATTGTTTTGTCTGAAGAGCTGCCTCTCCTGAAGTTCTGCCCCCTTCCCTGGGGCGGCCTGCGTCTAGTGATGGGCTGATGTGGAAGCATAAAGTCCTGGCCCCCTTGTTCCAATGTGGGACAACTCGGCAGGGCCAGCCTAGCTCCAGAGCCGCCCGTGGGATCAGCTACTGCCTTTGTGGTGTTGGCGTCGGCCTCTGCCTAGTCCTGCTTCATTTCTCCTCCACATGGGTTGAATGCGAGAGACTTCCAAATAAACCGTTTACACTTCTCTGTTCATCTTAGAGTCTGATTTCCTGGAACTAACAGGAGGGGGAGGGGACAGGACACAAGTGACCACATGGTAGGTACTGGCCAATGGGATAAAAACAAAAGTGTCACATGGCAGTTTCCAGGAATGTTCCTTAAGGCTGTTGTCCTTAAACCTTATACTTGTTATGATACCAAAAGAATTTTGGAAAACTGTATACATCCTTACATATTTTTTGGATCTAAAATTTTTCTTTACATTTTTAAATGTAACTTTTAGCATATTGTCAATATTAACATTTAAAGATGAAAATAAAACTACTCACTTCAATTTTCACTTTTTATTTAAAAAGTCTAATTTATAAAAAAGTTGCAAGAATAATATGATGACCTCTTTATTCCCTTTAC
>NW_007731875.1:65544-71668 GCF_000696425.1 Galeopterus variegatus
GGGCCGGCCTGGAAATACATTTTAAATATATATTAAACCTAAAGATAAAAACTTTACTGGGAACATACTTCCCCAATGAGATGGACAGAGCTTTTGCCCCCTCCCAAGTTTTTCATGGAGAGGGGGCATGTGCCGAGGTTGCTCATGTGTGGAGTCAGGCAACTTTGACCTGAATCCTGGTTCTGCCACTTATTGGCTGTGTGACCTTGGACAAGTTATTTAATCTGTCTGTTTCTCAAAATTTTCATAATAATAGTACCTGCCTCATACAGTTGTGGTGAAAAACACATGAGTTAACATTACAAAGTGCTTAGACCATTACCTTGTAAGGATGGTTTACATTTATGCTATAAATAGAATGCATTGATGGATGAATACTTATTGCTAGAATAATTAGGGTTCAGAGCAAATTAACAACAAAAAGAGAAGATATATCACCAGTAAGCTGGATGCTTACAGAAGAAATGTGAGTGATTATTGCTAAAAGCATTCTTTACAGTAGAGTCACATCACAGCGTTAAGTTAGTAAGAACCTGATAGGAAGGAAGAAATAAGCAGAGAACTGATTGACAAATGACAGCTGGGGACATGTGTCCCCCCCAAAAGAATATGACTTTCCATTATCAAAAATCTGGGGGGCAAAAGCTAATGGATTGTGTTTTTTCACAAGTCTGAATAAATGTTTAAAAAACATATACAACACTAAAGTGCCTCTGATACATGTTCCTTTTTTTAAAAAAAATTCAATTTTATTTATATTCATTTTTGTGGGGTACAGTGTGTTGCTCCAATCCATGCATATCCTGCACAGTGATTCACTTAGTGCAGACAGCACAGCTTTGTCCCCAGTAGTTCACCCCCAGTCTTCCCCCCTTCCCCACCCCTCCAGCCTCTGGTAACCATTACTCTACTCTCCACTTAAAAAAAAAACAAAAAAACCCCACACAGATTAACATCCTTATTGCAAAAAGCCTTAAAAATGAAGTAAAAAAATGTAAGCCGAAGTTTGGTGAAGGACATGGTCACACACCCCTAAGAAACGCACCTGGCTCCCGGGTGCCTTCCAGGACCTGGCGGGGGCGGTGGCGGGCGCTGCGTGTCACCTCCTGGGCCAGGCCTGTTCCCGTCTGCTCATCCCTACAAGTCCGTTGTTGCCTCCCGCGTTTAAAAGTATTACTCTTATTTGAGGATGTGATGTTCGTCTGTTGAAGGTTAATGCGAAATTTTTCACTTCCTCCTCCTTGTAGTCCTGCAAAATAGGCGAAGGGACCTGGACGGACGGACAGACGGAGCAGGTCGGCATCGCCGGGTGCTTTTTAAGAATCGTGACTGTCTTTAAGATAGAAGAGGCGTGGAACTCGGTCATGAGCGTGTCCCCTGCGTGTATAAGGTGCCACCGGCTCCAGGACTTCACTGCTTTGTGCTCAAGGGACGCTCCCTGGGCACTCAGGCGTTCCTGGACCACCTGGGGAGCGTGGGGACTCGTGCCACCATGGCTCCGCTGTCCCGCTCTGGCTGAGTCCAGAGCACCCAACAGCATCCCCCATGTCTTCTAATTTCACATTTGACCCTCCGCAAAACAGACGAACAAATACATACCTGCATGCGTGGGTACTTGGAAAAGTTCGTGGAAAAATGAAATTAAGAACTTTTGGAAGACGCCTTGGGTACATACATGGCAGAGCAGACGTGAAGACTTGCCTGGCTGGTACGGGGAACTGAACCCTTGACCTTGCGGTACAAGGCCGCACTCTGACCAGCTGTGCTGACCGGCCAGCCCTACGCCCTCTTCTATGTGGCGGGAGCCTGTGGCACATCTCAAGTGTTCCATGCGGCATGCATAATTTTTTAACACTCCCTGTCCTCTATGAGACAAAACTATTTTCAGTAATAATCACGAATTGAAATTATTATATTCCGTGTTGGCCATTACCAAACAAAATACTACGACTTGTAACTTGCCCTTCTTTTCACCGTTTTAAATTTTAAACAAATAGGAAGGCCACGTAGACAGAACTAACGTGCGCGGGGTTCCTTCGTCCGTGCTCCCAGTGCTCCTCCCCAGTCTGCTGCTGAGGTGGGAGATGCGGAGCTCCCAGGGATGCAGGCGCTGACCCAGCCCAGAGGGAGCTGCGATGAGTCAGAAGGAAGGAAGGGTTCCTTCGTCCGTGCTCCCAGTGCTCCTCCCCAGTCTGCTGCTGAGGTGGGAGATGCGGTGCTCCCAGGGATGCAGGCGCTGACCCAGCCCAGAGGGAGCTGCGATGAGTCAGAAGGAAGGAATCTTGAAACTCGCTCTGGGAAGGTACACAGTAGCTGAGTCCACGGGTGTCCGGGGCCTGTATAAACTGGAATTTCCAGAATTAAATTCGGTGTAAAATATGTTTTTAAAAGGCGAACTTATAAAAATGTGCTAATTTGAAATGCAATGGTAACTACAGCATTTGTTTGGGTTTAGAACTTAGGCCAACAAAATATTTTTTCAGGAAGGAATATTTTATCACTGGCGTCGTTTAGAATTGGTGGCCGAGTTGACAACAAAGAGCAGCCAGCTTTTGGCTGATCACTGCTTTAGAATTCTCATAGACAAGGCACACGCCATTGTCTGCGCTTGGGGGTGGGCGGTGGGGAGATGGTTCACTTCCCTGCTTTTGTGCACCACTGATACGAAGTCTACCTTTCTTTATGAAGTGGCAGAAGGGTGACTCATGCCAAAAGGTGGGTGGAACATGAACTGGCAGATGACTTGACTGCAGGCAGGAATATATTAGGAAGGAGGTGACAGGGAATTTGAATTGGTGGAAACTGATTGCGTTCAAGGTGCGCCTGAGTTGGCGACAGAATGACTGAGGTCTGTCTTATGTGGCAGCCAGCACCAGCCCGTGGCCTTTCCATGCTGTTCCTATCTCCATCCTATTCCTGTCTCCATCCTGCTGTGGGGACTGGATATGTTGCCATCCTGGACCACGAGGCTGAGGGATCCCCCCAGGTCTGGCAGAACAGGAAGGAGCCTGGGACCGTGAGCACTCCGTGGAGAGCCCCCTGTGTATCCAGACTTTTTATGTAAGAGAGAAGTAAGATCCCAATTTTATCTGCGGCTTCTGACACTTCTAGGAGGCAGGGAAGGTCCTGATGTTCAAACCGAGATCTAAAGGACCAACGGGTGTTCTCTGAGTAAGAAGTGGGAAGAGAATTTCCGGGATTGGGAGGCTCTGGTAGAAAAGACAAGAGCCAAGAGACAGCAAGTGAGTTTGAAGAATGGAAGCTCAAGATGGGGGAACTCAGAGTGCCAGGGGGGTCTTGAGAAAGAACCCCGGGAGGATTTACCTGTGCACATGACTTACTGGTATTACCTAATATCACAGTCTGCAAGCTCTGAGGTGCTAGGAGGTTCTCAGAGGTCAAACCAATAAATCCAGGGCATTGCCTTCCCAGGGTTTCCCCGGGCAACTTCTGTTAGTATAGAATCCCGTTTACTACCATCTGACTCACAGTCACCTGGGGTTTCCATGGTTCCCACCAACAATGAAGCATAAATCCATTCTCAGAGGGTGGGGTCTGCAGGGTGGGACCATCGTCTCCCTTTTCTGGCTCAGAACTCAGCTGAGCTTCCCAGCCTGCAGCAAGGGTGATGGGGTAAGGGGAGTGTCTTTGTTTGTAGAATCTCAGGTGTGGGTTTCCTGGGACAAGGAGCTGAGTGGGGTTAAGAGAGAACTCTGTGCAGGTGGGGCTGGGGCATGTGCAGCGAGAGGACTGTGCATCTCCAAGCTGATCAGAAGCCCCACTCTCCCCATATAATTAGGGGAGCGGCCCAGGAGGTGGAGAAGAGTTAGAACAAGACGTAGGAGTCCTGCCCACTTCCTTCACCAGGGACAAGCAGAATTTGTTTCCCAAGTCTGTGGCAGGGGCAATAGGCCATATTTATAAATGCAGAGCTGTGGGAACAGGCTGTTTGACAACTGGTGGGGACATACACAAAGGAACCAAAAGAAAGGGAAGTCACAAGGGGCAGAGGGATTAAAAAATAAGATTATCTCATCCCGCATGTGTGCACAGGTTTGACAGGTTACAAAGCATTTGTACATCCATTTTCTCATTTGCCTCCGCAGAAGACCCGTGAGGAAGCCACGGCAGGAGATACCGATCCATTCTAAAATGGGTAGACGAAAACTTGCAGAAGTTGCTTAACAGAGACGAGGTCAAAAACAGGACTAGAATCTGGACCTCCTGGCTTGTAGTCCAGTGCTCGTTCCACTAAATCAGTGTTTCTCAAACTTTGGCGTCCATGGACCATTTCAATGGGTCTCCAGTGCACACAAAGTGCTAAAGTTTTTTGTTAAATTTAAAAATTGCCACACATTTAAAAATAATGTTAATAAAAACATTTAAAAAGTAACAACAATGCCTCTGTTTTAAACCAATGACAAGGATATCATTTGCAGTCTTCGCTGAAGTATTTATATTCAGCTTGATGTCAGGTAGTTGGAGTCATAGCTCAGGCCCCATCTCCAATGAGTTTTTTTCCCTAACTATTTCTACTAAATGAGAAAAACTCAACTCAGTTTCAGGACTTTGGGAGTGGCATCAAATGCTTCATGGTTGTCAGACACTCCTGGACGAGCAGATGAAGCAAGTTCGGAACCGTGGAGAACATCCTCAGGATCGATGGCTTGGCAGACTCCCCGGATCAAGTCTGTAAGCACATTGTGCTCAAGGGCTGGGGGACTGACTGCTTTCCCTTCGGGGGTGGTGCCAGACAGATTCCTTATCCATGGCTGGCTTCACTGGAAAGTACGTTTTAGTCTTCTGATGTAGAATTACAAAATGTCTTTTTAAATTTTTTTTGTAGTAGAATACATATAATGTGGAGTTTACTGTTTTATCAATGTGGTTTTAAAGTATACTCAATAATATGTTTTTTGTTTCTTTTTCAAAAAGATCAAATGTTGGGAAATAGTAAAACTTTGATGATGCAACTGTGTTCTAGCTTAAGAAATCCTGATATTTTTATCCGGAACATTAAGATTGTGAAATTTTGGTCCCATGTGATCGGTTCTGATACATCACTAAGATTCATTACTTGAGAGCAAATCATTTGCTGGCAGAGAGATGCTCTGTATTAACATATCAGTGTCACAAAGTATTACCTCATATTGCAAAAAACTCACGTGGAAAAGAAAAAGTAAAATTATCTCTGTTTGCAGGTGACATGATCTTCTATATAGTAACCTCTAAAGACTCTTAGGAAAAAAAAAAAAAAAAGGGGCCGGCCCGGGGGCGCACTGCTACAGTGTGCTGCTTGGGAGCGTGGCGGTGCTCCCTCCGAGGGTTCGGATCCCACATACAGACCAGATGCTCACTGGCTGAGCGAGGTGCGGGCGCAACACCGAGGGTTGCGATCCCGTTGCCGGTCCCGGTCTGGTACGGGCGCGACACTGAGGGTTGCGATCCATTGCCGGACACGAAAAAAAAAAAAAAAGACAAAAAAAGGAAAAAAAAAAAAAAAGAATCTTAGGAAAAAAAAAAGATTAAAGCTAATAAACAAGTTCAGCAAAGTTGCAGTATACAAGATCAATATTCAAACATCAGTTGCATTTCTATGCACTGGCAATGAACAATTAAAAGTGAAATTAAGAAAACAATTCCATTTAGAATAGCATCAAAAAGAATAAAATGCTTAGTTATAAATTTAAACCAAGAAGTGCAACAGTTATACACTGAAAAAATTGTTGAAAGGAATGAAAGAAGGTCTAAATAAATCAAAGGACATTCTATGTTTGTTGTCTGAAAACTTAATATTTGTTAAGATGGTGATACTCACCAAATTGATCTACAGATTCAATGCAATCTCTAACAAAACTCCTCTTTCTGCACCCCCAGGAATGGATGAGCTGATCCTAAAATTCACATAGAATTGCGAGGGACCCAGAATAACTGAAACAATCTTGGGGGAAAAAAAAAACAACAACAACAACAAAAAACAAAGTCACAGGACTCACACCTCCCTATTTCGAAACTTACTGCAAAGCTACTGAAATCAAGTCAGTGTGCTAATGGCATCAGGATAGACGTGTAGACCAATGGAATAGGATGGAGAGTCCAGAAGTCAACCCTTACATCCATGGTC
>NW_007731875.1:72215-75241 GCF_000696425.1 Galeopterus variegatus
AAAAAAAAACAACAACAACAACAAAAAACAAAGTCACAGGACTCACACCTCCCTATTTCGAAACTTACTGCAAAGCTACTGAAATCAAGTCAGTGTGCTAATGGCATCAGGATAGACGTGTAGACCAATGGAATAGGATGGAGAGTCCAGAAGTCAACCCTTACATCCATGGTCAGCTGGTGTTTGACAGTGTTGTCAAGACCATTCAATGGGATAAAGAATGGCCTTTTCAACAAAGGATGCAGGACAACTGGAGAGCCATATGCAAGAGAATGAATTCGGACCCTTATCTCATACCATAAACAAAACTTAACTCAAAATAGATCAAAGACCTAAATGTAAGAGTTAAAAGTCTGTGTGACCTTGGATTAGGCAATGGTTTCTTAAAAATGAAACCAAATGTAAGCAATGAAAGAAAAAATAGATATATTGGACTTCATCAAAATTAAAAACTTTTGTGGGTTAAAGGACACTAACAAGAAAGTGATAAGACAATCCATGGAATGGGAGAAAATATTTGCAAATCATATATCTGATGAGGGCCTAGTAGAAAGAACTCTTACTTCTCAATAATTGAAAGACAATCCAATTTAAAAAACAGCGAAGGATTTGAATAGACATTTCTCCAAAGGAGATATAGAAATGGCTAATGAGCACATGAAAAGATGCTCAACACGATTAGTTATTAGGGAAATGCAAATCAAAACGACAGTGAGATATCACTTCATTCCCACTATGGTAGCTATATAATAAATTTTAAGAAAGGCAGAGTTGGCTGGTTAGCTCTGGCTAGAGTGTGGTGCTGATAACCCCGAGTTCCAGGGTTGGATCCCTGCACCAACCAGCCGCCAACAAGAAAAAAAAAAAGGACAGCAGCAAGTGTTGGTGAGAGTGTAGAGAAACCGGAACTCATACACTGGTGGCAAGAATGTGAAATAGTTCAGCTGCTGTAAAAAACAGTTTGGCAGTTCCTCAAAAGGTTAAGGTAGAATCACTATACGATTGGGCAATTCATTTGTTGATATATATCTGAGAGAACTGAAAACGTGTCCACACAAAATCTTGTACAATGTTTATAGCAGCATTATTAATAATAACAAAAAGTAGAAACAACCCAAATGCCCATCAAGTGGTGAGTGGATAAACAGATACGGTGCATCCATACGATGAAACGTTATTGAGCCGGAAGGAGGCATGGAGCACTGTGACATGCTACAGCATGGGTAGGCCTTGAAATGGCCGCAAGACGCAAACCCACAGAGACAGAAGATGGGTTCGCAGCAGCCAGGGGAAGCGCGTCGGCTGCTAGGAGGTATGCAATTTCTTTTTTCCCCAAAAAGAAAAGTTCTGGAATTAGATAATGGTGATGATGGTACACCGTAGTGAATACACTACAAACCCCTCAACACACTTCAGAATGGTGAGTTCTATGTTATGTAAATTATGCCTTAATAAAAATGCTAAAACAAAACAAAATCCATGTGAGGACCTTTGCCCTCTAGGGTCGGTGGGCGTGGGGTGGGGTGGCAGCTCCTTGCACTTGCAGCCTGTTTCTTCGTGAACACATTGAGGAGAATGTGTCCTCAGTGAGTGCAATCTGATGGTGGTGAAAACGTTCTGTTTCTTCAACTCTGAGTTGGGTTCAGGAGGCATGTCGTCAACTGTCAGGGGTTCTCTGTGGATTAGACAGTGTTCGAACTGGCAATCATATGATGGTAATCATAATAGTTAACATTGTTTTTTTCCTTTTTGTCTTTTTTTGTGACCAGCAACGGGATCGCAACCCTCGGCGTCGTGCCCGCACTGCGTTCAACCAGTGAGCGGACCGGTCTCCACATGGGATCCGAACCCTCAGCGGGAGCGCCGCTGCGCTCCCAAGCGCCGCACCCTACCTAGCCCATAATAGCTAACATTTATTGAATACTTTCTATATGCCAGACATTGTGCTAAGCACATCACATGATTTCTTTACTGTTTACTGCAATTGCATAAATAGGTATTATTATTACCATACCCAATTTTCAGAGAGAAAAACTAAAGCACAGAGAGGTGCAACCTCTTTTATTAGTATTTCAGCTCCCTTCCTGTTGCTCCCCAAACCAGGGCTCTATCTGTACTGATTCCAGTGTGTCTTTTTCGTTTACGAAATAACCTCCAATAAAACAAAATATTTTTCTCCCGTAGCAGGGGATGTTAGAGATGGCAGAACAAGCATTCATAGAGTACTTTGCCATCAAATACGTTTTTCCCATTGTAAAAACTGTTTCACAGTATGTACTTGTATATCAGGATTTTAACCCTATGCTAGCATGCATACGCAATGGTGACAGTCTTGTACCCTGTTTGCCATTGCTATGTGACATCCAGCAGTGGCATTTGGTAAAACTGTTTCTCTCTAGGTATTTATGTCATTAACTTCACAGCTGGTTTGTCAGGCTTCTTTGGTGCCAGTGCCTTCCACCTGCAGGAGTAAGGGAAACTTTGAGTGATGTGCTGTATTCTTGGCCCCTTTCATCATCTTTAGCATGAAATTAAATTTTTATTCTGGGAAATGTTATTTTGTGCTTATTCTGGAAAAAAGTGAGTAGGCTCTCACTGTGGCTGATACAAAAGCTTTGATGACTTTGAGCCACGATCTGACATTTCATAGCAGATAGTGCATTGGAGACGAGGGGTGAATGGTCAATAAAACCCAGTTTCCAGATAATCTTTGACTTAGTTCTTATCTACAGTTTCTCTTTGCTGCTTGTACAAAATAACCGCTCTTTTCCTTTGTCCCAGCATGTACAGACATTTCATATTCCCACTGAAATCTTGTTCACCGTTTATATGGATGACATCATTCTGAGATATCAGATCTATATTGCTGTCTTAGTTGCTACTTTTATGAGCTGATGAAGCACCTTGGAACCATTTAATGACTTTTGCAATGTGGGGATATAACATAGCACAACAGTATGAACACATAAAGCACATTCTAAAACGTAAACAAAAAAGTGCATGACGGGAAAATAAGATTTGCCAAG
>NW_007731875.1:76101-76846 GCF_000696425.1 Galeopterus variegatus
CAAGTAGTCCTGGAAACTCATGGGAAACCTTCAAGTTTGTAACAGTTAGTGAGAATACAGTAATTATTAAGAACATAATTATAGTTCTGTGACAGCCATAATCAGTATAGTATTTCAAATTTGTGAAAAGTAGGGAAACAAAATTGTTTGCCACTTTTTCCCCAGAAACTACCAGTCTACCTGTTGAGGACCTGTTGATTAAACGGTCCTTGGGTTTCGCTCTGAGAAACATTTCACTGCTGCAGAGATGTTAAATTCCTGAGAGATGGGCTGTAGGGGAGATGGTTGAAGGACAGATAGGTGGACAGACGCCATTTGAAGTCTTAAGGGGAGACTCAGAGTGGACTCGGGAACGTTTTTCTGAGTCCTACATTTCTGCTTCTGGCCTGGGAGTCCTGTGCGATGGTTATGGCCCCCCACCAGAGGGCACTGTAGAACCACGGATGCCAGCCTTGGGCTCTGGGGCTGGAGTTCCTAACTTGCTCCAGGCATCCTTCCAGGCTACCCACCCTTCAGCTCTTTACCATATTAATTTTGTCTCTCTCTTTATATTCAGGATTCTTAACATGGTAACCATGGTTGGGCTTCTGATGGTCGGTGAACACCAGGAATTTGTATATAAAGTATGCGTGTCTGTGATTAGGTGTGTTTTTCTACCCAGAAGGAGGTTTTATAGTTTTAATTGAGCTCTCAAAGAGATATGTGACCCCCCCTGAAGTCAAGAACTATTGCCTAAGCAACAGGA
>NW_007731875.1:77346-78857 GCF_000696425.1 Galeopterus variegatus
TAATCCTCGAACCACCTTGCAAGATATCCTGGTTTCACAGATAAAGAGCCTGAAGCTCAAAGAGGTTAAAGTACTTTGCCCCAGGTCACATGGCTGGGAAGTGGTGAGGCTGGGATTCAAACCCAGGCAAGTCTGATTCTCACTGCACTTCTGTGCACTGAGAAAAAAGTGAGAGAGGCTCATTCATCCATCCACAGAAACAAGCGAGGTACTGGGGTATGCAGCACTGCGCTGGGTGCTGGGGACCGAGCAGTGAGCGGGGCGGCCTCGCTACCTGCTTTTATGGAGCTTAGCATCTGGGGGTGGTGGTGACAGTGGTCTGGTTAGTGGGAGACAGGCAACAAACAAAGAGAAGGAGAAAGAGAATGTGAGAGAGGGAACTTCAAACCCACCTTCTGAGTGTTGGACACTGTTGGGAGCCCGCGGGAAGGTGGTGAACAAGAAACCACAGTGTCCCCAGGTGCCCGGCTGGTTGTGTTTTCTCCGCCAATGCTCGGCTCTATTGGTGCAGCCTGGCATGGTTCCCGTGGGGCTGAGGTTTTGTAGGAGTACGATGGGAGGGAGGGACAGGGAAGAGGACTGGGGACTTCTGCAGGACTGAATCCAGCGAGCGTCCAGTGACTCTGTGCTAGGTGAATAGAGGAGAAGCCGGAGGACAGCAGCTGGCCGCAGGTCTCTGTGACACCGAGGTGGTCCGTGAGCAGGTGGTCAGAGTAGGGTGAAAGAGCCGGTGTCTGGGGAGGCAGGTGGTTTCGGGGACATGACAAAATCCAGGGGATGGACCTGGAAGTGGGAGGCTTAGGTGGAGGAAGAGGTCATCAGAGGGGAGGAGGACAGGGACAGAGGCCACGGTGATGGATGGGTCACCCACGTGGATGACGAGGCTGCCTACAATAATGAGAGGAGTGGGGTGCAGAGCAAGATGCCAGCCAGGAGCTGAGCCTCTGGGGAGTGAGGGGGAGGCCGGGAGGCCAGAGACGACAGCAGGAGGAGAGGGTGCAGGGCAGGTGCCCTGATGCTCCAAGCACGTTTATGAGGGTGGCGGGGTGGTGGGATGCGACTTCTGGAAGCAGCCGTGGGGAGTCGGGACGATGCCGACCTCACTTCCTGCCCCAAAGTTGTGTTCAAGTAAAAAACAGAGAGGCTGGAGCAGAGGTGGGGGGTCATCTGTGCCCACCGCTCAGCAAGTGGCAGCAGGCCCAACGAACTGTTGTTCTCCTTCCCCGTGTCACTGCTGCACCTGACTGGTCTCTAAAAAAAAAGAAAAAATATATATACACAGAGAGACAGAGAGAGACAGACAGACAGAGACACACACACACAGAGACAGAGAGACAGAGAGAGACAGAGAGAGAGAGAGAGGGACAGACAGACAGAGAGAGGGGACGGCCCCGTCCAACTTGAACTCTGAAGATGTTCACATCCACGAGAAAGTGGCAAACACCCTCCGAGAGCCGGATACTGCCGGCCGGGCTCCCCGGTTGTCAGCGTCCTGCCAGAGCTGGAGAGCG
>NW_007731875.1:79688-83788 GCF_000696425.1 Galeopterus variegatus
CGGGTCGGGGCTGGGCGGCCGCGGCGGGCAACGTGTCCCCTGCAACAGCACGCGGGGGCGGCGGGCCCCGTTCCCCGGGTGTGCCCGGCGCTTTCGCCTCTTCTCAGAAGCCCCCGGGGGGGTCGTAGCTGCAGGTTGAAGAAGGGCCCGGGCAGGGTCTGGCTCGGAACTTTCGGGTGTGCAGCCGCGGGAGACCTCGCAACACCTGGGCCACCAGCCTCATCTTGGAGATCTCGCCCAGGAAGGAGGTGACTTGTCCAAAGGTCCCAGGGCCCTGGACTGGCTCGGCCTCCCAGGCACAGGGTGCACGGAAAGTGCCTAATACAGTGACCGGCACGAAGGGACCACCCAGTGAACATCGTGTATTGTGTGTCATATATGTAAATGCACGCGTGTGCATACACGAGCGTGTGCGTGTGTGCATGCATGGCTGGAGCACTTACTGTGTGCCGGGTATTGCTCCAGGGCCCTCCAGGCATTGATCGCATTTGATTTTCACTACACCAGAGGTCAGTACTGTAGTGTCCCCACAGGGCAGCCGAGTGAGCGAGCTCAGAGAAGGAAGGTAACTTTCGCTAGTTAGAAAGGAGGAGCGAAAAGCAGACCCCCCGACGTTAGAGGCTGTGTCACCGCACTTCAGATGTCGTTGGAGTCTGGTGACATACAGTAAGCGGTTTTGGAGCACAGGGTTAAACTCGGCCCTGGGAGGAGGGGCCATTCTTTATTTTTGACTCCCACCAGCCCCGTGCTGGTTTCGTCAGCTACACTTGCTGCTTTGGGGAGAGCTGCCTCTAACAAGGTTTACCAAATACCTGTCAACAGACTGGGGAGGACTTGGGGTTCATGAGCACCTCTTGGGGACATGATAAACACACAGATGCTGCAGCTCATTTGACTGCAATGACTCTCAACCTTGACCACAGGTTGATACAATGGACATGAAGAAAGCGCCTGGGCCCATCCCCCGGGGATTCTGATGGAAGCGATCTGGGGTCCAGCCTCGGCATCAGGATTTCAACAGGCTTCGCGGTGACTCCAGTGAGCAGCCGGAGTTGAGAACCACTGCTCTGAAGACTGGATCGGTAGGTGGACGTGGTCCCAGGAATCTCTACTTTGAAGAACGTGCTCCTGTGATTTTCATGGGCAGCCATGTTTGCAACCTTTTGGGGTAAAACTCCCTTTCTTCTAATTGGCTTTGAAGAGTGTCCAGGATTCTTCCACGGGAGTGCCAGGGTCACACGTGAGGGCTACTTCTGAAAGAGTCCTGTCCCCTCTCAGCCTCTCCTGGCCCCTGCCTCAGTTGACTGGATTTCTTTCCTTACCAGGCACCAGTGTTCCCGCCCACCCATGGGGTTCATGTCTCACGGGCTCTGGGCGAAGCAGACACTGCCCTGAGCTCTCCCCCGGGGCTGGCACCCTTGAGCTCTGAGGGCCCAAGGACCTCTGTGAGCACTCATCTCTGTCTGTCTGCTTGCCCCAGCTCTGCAGCGGACGGTATTGTCCTGAGGTGGGAGCTGGAGTGGGTGACTGCTCCCACCCTCCTCTGGGGCAAGCCGTTTATCCCTCTGTCAGTCCTGCATCCACCCTGGAATCTGGCACCTCCCAGCTTGGGAGTCTTTTTCTTTTGCTTCTATTTGGATACTATGAGGTAAGCTAGGGGCCTAGGGACTTGGTTCTGGGCTAATGGCGCTCCACTTAACCTCTTTGACCCTCAATTTCCTCATCTGTTAAGTAGACACCTCACAAGGTTGCTGTGTGGTTCAAATAAGACAGTCTGCAAAGATGTGCTTTAGTGACTACAAATCATGACACCAATGTTACGGATATTCATCGCAAGAGATAAACAGAGCTTTCTCTTTCCTAATGGACAGAACGAGGGGTAATCTGCCCTTTACTAGAAACCCCCAAGATGGCAGCAGCTGACATTAAAGTCCTTGGTAGTGGTGCATCCTACAGTCTTGCCTCCATTCGTCATTGAATCAGAGTGTCGTTGAGCGCCCACTGTGTGTACCTAGTTAGGTGTGAGGGGGCCCCAGGCTGTTAGTCGGGAAGTAAGGCAATCTGCATAGAAGGATGCGCGGGTAGTGCTGGGTGAGAGTGGGCTGCTGGCGGCAGCGGTGCTCTGGAACGTCACAGGGAGGGGGCAGCAGAAGTGGCCAGAGAATAAGTACTTTTTGCAGAGGGAGATCCCGAACCAGACGAGGTCGGAAGGACAGGCGGGGATTGCGTGGGGGGAGGGGAGGAGGACGGCAGGGGTGCCTGAGAGGGGCTGCAGAGCAGGGCACGGGGGAGGCCTGAGGGACAGGGTGGGCTTGGCAGGCCGCCCTCGCCCGCGCCTGCAGTAACCCGGCTTGCCGGACGGTCCTGGCAGGGAGGCCTCTTAGGCACCAGCATCATGAAACGGTGTCATGAAGTGCGAGCCGGAATGAGGCAATGGCCCCTGCCTGTGCTTTTCTAAGCAAAAAGGAACAGTCTTCTTCTATTAGCCCCTTCTGAAGGGACACTTGGTGCCCTCTCTCGCTCCCTGGTAACGATTTTTGGTGCATTTACAAGGAAAAATGAATAAAAGCCTTCTTCCATCTGGGCCTCTCCGCCCATCCCACTGGCAGGGGCCGAGGCAGGACAGCTCAAGTGTGACATGCCCTATGTTGCCAACACCAGTGAAAGCTGCTCGATGACAGCAGTCTAAATAGGTGAGGTGCCAGGTGGCCCCTCGCCCCTTCTCTCCGGGGTCTCTGGCACCCCTGTGCCACCTCACTGTCGCCTCCCCCATTCCCTCCCTCCCCCAGTGACATGGGCTGTGCTGGCCCAAGCTCCCCCGCTGCACCCAGGCTGCCAGCCATTGTTCTCATATAAACTCTTCTTGGGCATGGATGCAGCAAGGGGAATCACTCTGCTTGGGGCCGAGGAGGAAGGAAAGAGGGTTGGGAATGGAATGGGCGGGTGGTGGAAAAAGTGACTTCCAGCCATTGCCCAGGCTTGGACCTGGGCGGCAGCTCAGACTTGTTGCCGTGGTGATGGCCATAAAAGCACAGTGCCTGCCCCACCAGAACTGAGTAGTGATTGTTGGGCCTTTCCCTGCCTACTCTAATCCCGTCGGGCCCCTGCTGGGCATGGAGTACAGATTCTCTAGGTGTAGCCGCTCCTGCCTCAGTCCCCAGCCTGATGAGAGCAAGCAGGTGGAGCCGCTGGGATAGAGAGTGTGCTGGTGTCTCCTGTTTGTCCCCAGACCCGCTCTCCACCCTTCTCCACGGGCTCTGTGCCCGGCAGGCGGGCCTTCCTGGGCTGCCGCCACTGGACTCCCTTGCCCTCTGGTTTCCGACTGGCCCGTGGAGGGCACCAGCAGGAACGGGGGTGAGAGGAGAGGGTGGCCCGGGGCACCCACCCTCCTGGTCCACTCGCTGCTGGGCTGCTGGCTGGCAGTGGCTGTGCCCCTCTCCTGAAGGCCACGGCTCCTGTCAGGCAGCTGCAGGGTGGCAGTGGCTTCCAGCTCTCGCTAGGGTGCGTCACCATCCCTTGTTGGTTTCCCTCAACCCTGCCCACCCCTCTGTGATTGGCCCTCCATTTAGCTCTCCCCAGTCACCCTTTCGGGGTGTGATCTCTGTTTGCTGCTGAGACCCCGATTGCTGCAATGTCTCAACAATGAGGAGGAAGGGTCTGTCTCAAGCACCCTGTCTTCACAGTCAGAGATGTGGTGGGCTGGCACGGGGTGGGGTGGCCTCCCAGGGGTAGTCTGAGACATACCCAGGAGGCGGCCCTGCCCAGAAGTCGACATGCAGAGCCCTGAAGTCAGAGGGCCGTTTCTCTGGGTTTAAAGCTTTGTCTGGAAAGACCAAGTGAAGACAGAGAGAAAGTGAAGAGGCCACCCAGAGAGGCCTGAGGATGAAATCAGCACCGCGACACACTGAGCTCAGACTTCCAGTCCCCGGACTGCGAGAAAACAAATTTCCATTGTTTAAGAAAACAAACAACGGAAAAAACCTTTCTCTGTAAAGATGCCACATTCCCTAGTCAGGTGAGCATGTTTTCCAGTCCCTCGTTTCTCAGCCTGCCTTAGTTTCTTCCGACGAGAAGCTTGACTGGGGCTCACAAATGCAAGG
>NW_007731875.1:84550-93126 GCF_000696425.1 Galeopterus variegatus
GTTTATTCACCATTCGACAAATGTTTCTTGAGTGCCTATCATGTTCCAGGCACTGTTGTAAATGCTTGGGATATGTTAGTAAACAAACAAAACCCCAAACAAACAGACAAATAAAAACAAAACAAAGACTTCCTCAGGCAGAGGGACAGGTAGTATACGTCTGCGTATGATGTTGGAAGATGGTGAATGCCGTAGAAAAGTAGAAAGAATGGGGTAAGCAGGTCAGGAGCGCTGAGCAGGTGTCCTTGGAGGCTGCTCAGGGTATGTGTTATGGAGAAGGTGACATCTGAGCAGCTGAAGGAGGTGGGGAGGGAGCTGGGAGCTATCTGCAGGAATAGTGATGCACCTGGAGGGAGCAGCCGGGGCAAAGCCCTGTGGCTGGAGCCTGCCTGGCCCCGTAAGGCACCGTGAAAGGCTGGTGTGATTGGAGTGGAGGGAGCAGGGGAAGTGGTCTGCTGCGTCTTCTTGCTTCCTTTCCTGGGCCTGACCTACCTTTCTGGGGTCCTTCACCCCAGCCCTGAAGCCTCCAAGGCCTACCCCCCACCTTGGGGTACCCCACTGAACCCCATCAAGATGACCTCTGTCCCCATTGCTCTAAGCAGCCAAATTCCCTCTGTTTTCTTGGTGTAGCTGATCTCAGAGACAATTGACAAAGAAAGCAAAGGCTCCTAATAAATGAGATGAATGTGACTCCTAGGAGCTTTGAAAACGGGTGTTTTATAATCGCCCCCTCACTGGTGGAGTTTCATGCACTGTGGCAGGCTATGTTGAAAACAACCAGCCACTGTATATATGTGTGTGTCAGTGTTCTTAGTTGCAAACTACAGAGCTCGTTCCTGCTAGCTTGGTCAGAAAGGAATTTATTTTAGGATATTTGATTCCCAGGGAACCTCCAGGAGGACCAGAGGACCTAGCTTGAGGGCTACACGGACCCTCTCTCTGACTGCATCAGCCAAGCCGGCCACCCTCCCTGCACACGGGCAGTGGTCTCCTACTGCCGACGCTGGTTCCCAGACCTGGAACCTCCTCTTCATCAGACTCCTCTTCTCCGTCACCTGGAGGAGCATGCCGCCGGGCATCTGCCTCCCCACACTCTCTTCACTCATGATTTTAACCTTACCTGGTTGCCTCTGGTTGGTGGGGCCTTGATCCCGTGCCTGCTACTTAGCTAGGCAGGAGACTGGGAAAGCAAATTTTCTGACTCCTGTCTTGGAAAAGTGGGACTCCTTAAGACAGGAAATTCCCCAAACGTAGAAAAGGTATTCAAAGGTGCTGGGCAGCAAGAAGACATGACAAGTGTCCACCACTGTAAAGTTATGTGGGGGCCACGAGGTGGGGGTGAAGATAGGGTCCCCGGCTCCTTTAGTCAGTGTTCTTGGTTGCAGCCAACAGAAACTGATTCTGGCTGACTTCAGCAGAGGGATATTGAGGTCTCACGGGATCGGTGAGGGGCTGGGGTGGAAGAGGGACAAGGCAGGCCTTTGGCTAACATGGGGAAACCTATCATGACCACGATCCAGGAGAGGATTCCCCAAAGGGGGGCTAGTGTGCTATTAGGAAAGGGGGATTGGGTGCTGGGGAGCCACAGCCTGGCAAACGTCACCAGCACTGCAGCATCAGCAGGCCAGTCCTGGGTGAGGGTCTCCTCGCCTCGTCCCCCTTGACCGTCCTTGCTTTCAGTTCAGTTTAGTCTGATTCAGTTCCATGATGTCCTGAGCTAGTTTCTACAGGTTATCGACTAGGAAGAACCTATTGTGGGAGACTGATGGGATTGGGACTATAGACGAAGGAGAGCTACATTTTGGCTGGGAGCAAGATCAGGAATGTCTCCATGGAGGAAGGAGCTTAAGCCGAGCTCTGGAGGGTGAGGAGGATTTTAATAGGTAGGGAAGGTAGATACAGGCACTCCTGGCTGAGAGAACAGCATGAGCGAAGGTGGCTCGAGATGGTAGTGGTCCTCTTTGGTTTTGGCCTGCTAAACATCCATTCCTCTTCTCTAGAAAATGGCACTGGGATTTGTCTCGAGGACTCCATGTCCCTTCTACCATGATCCACTGATTCAGGAAGACTTGATCCCTCTCCTGGCCCCAGGGTGCATATGTTGCCCAGCCAGTCAGATCATCACATCTCTGATCCCAGCAACTTACTCGGGACTGGCGCATGATCCCAGCCAAGACAATGGCACCCAATTCTGGGACTTGACTTGGAGTTGTTGAGAAAGCAGGATTTTCACTTTCTGCTGGAGTTGGGCTGGGAGCTGTTACTGCACATCTTAATGTTCCATCTTTCCAGTTGCTCAGATCCAAAGCTCTTCAAGTTACCCTGGACTCCTCTGTTCATCTTACATTAACGTCCAGCCATTAGGAAACCCTGCCAGACAGATCCAGGGTCCAACCACCCCTCACAAACCGCCACTGCCACCACCCAGATCTCCCATCTGGGATCCTGCTTTGCCTCCTAGCCAGTTACCTTAATTCCACCTTTCCCCACTGCCCACAGTCTATTCTCCCACTTCACAGATGAAGAAACTGAGGGCTAATGGGATGAAGTGACTTGCCTGAGATCATATAGCTAGTGAGTGGCAGAGATACAAAAAAACTCCAGGTCTTTCTGATTTAAAATCCCAGGCTTTTCCAGTGTTTTATTTTTCTCTCTTTTTGTTCCCATGGATGATCCAAAATCTCCAAATATTTTCACCACTGCTGGAGTCCTGGCAAAGGCAGCAAGTGAGGTGGCTGCCAGGGTCTGGGGCTGAGGGGGAGGACAGGGAGGGTGGCTGTGTGGGCCCTTTGTAGTCAGGTATTTATAAATCTGGACCTTCTCCCTTGTAACAAATATCAGAGATATTTCTTCTGGCTCTTAGACTTGGGGAAGGTATCACCGCCTCTGCTCACAGGGACACATCCAGGAGAGGCAGTTCCTGGAGGTCGGGTGAGGCCAAGCTGGCCTGGGGAGGTAGACTGAAGGTGGCCCGGGGATTTTTGTGTTCCACGTGACCACCCTGCCATCGGCCCCTTTTGAGAGAAACTGAGGTTTTTGCAGGCTCCCATCACCTGTGTCTACGGCCTGCATTCCCCTGTCCCGCCCCACGTAGCCCTGTCCCTCTCTGGCCACGGCTGATTGTGCCAGCATGGGGACGACCCAAAGGCACCCACCACAGGCTGCCAGGGGCCAGGGAGGGGGCTTTGTTATCGGGGCTGAGCCCTTGTAGGAGCAGTGGTGATGGGCTGGGCCAGGAAAAGCAGGGAAAGAGCTGCCCACCAGAGAGGCGACTGCCCACCAGAGAGGCGACTGCCCACCAGAGAGGCGACTGCCCGGCATGCCTGGGCTCCCGAGTGCTGTTCCCTTGCTGAATTATGGGGCCCACTGTGCGGCTGTTCCTTGGGTCCCTGAAATTCTTCAGTCCCTTCATGCTGTGAATTCCTTACAAGAACCCCGCATTTTCACACTAATGAGTGACAGTAATTGTGGGAGTCAGAGGGGGCACACAAAGGAGGCTGGGATTGCAGAGCCTGATAAGCTCTGCCCAGCCTCGCAGTGCCGGGCTGGTGGCCATGGCCCCACACCGGGCAGGGATTTGGGCCAGCAGCCAAGGGGGAGAGAAAGGAAGGGCAGGAGCTGTGGGCAGAACAGTGGGTTTCAGTTGTGTCACCATACAGAGCAGTCAAAGCACTTGTGCGTACTTTAAAGTAGGTATTTACTTTAACATTTCAAATTTCTAAAGGCCCAGAAGGGTGCCCACCAGCAGGTCTCCTTCCTTCCCATCTGGCTGCTCCCCTCCCTGGAGGCAACCATCGTTTCCAGTTTTGGGGCTCCTTCCAGAAACGTTTTATGCACATCAAAGCAAACACACTCACACGTGCGTTCTTTTTTCTTCCCATTTAGTGCACAAGTTCTAGCTCGCTATTCCGCTCTTCCCATTGTCCCGCACCTTGCTCTTTTCGCTTGTGAATAATTGACTTTTCCCCCAGTGAGAGCAGATTCGAGATCGCCCCTCTAACAAGGCCCGCTTGCTCGCTCGCATCCTGGGGCGAGTGGTCAGTGCAGCCCAGGACTCACCCTTGGGTGTCGGAGGGGTGTGTGTGTGTGTGTGTGTGTGTTCACACATGTGTGCGCTTCCAGGAAGACGCGCAGGTGAGCCCTCGTGCAGCGACCCCACTTGGGAGACCTGGTTTGAGGTCTGGGGTCCCACTAAAAGGCCTTAAGCCCACTTTGGTTCAGTTTCCCAAGAGGAATGAGAAGCGTCCTGGCATTGAGAGGACGGAACGAGGACGTGTTGAGAAACTGTCCCGCGAGGGGCCAGGTCCTAGGCAGGAGGGGTTATTACAGTGCGACGGGTTTGGAAGCGTTCTCGTCCCTTCTCCCTTATGTCTGTGTCCGACCTTCTCTGCTCACCTCCCAGCCACCTCCTCGTTCTCAGGTGATGGCGACGTCGCTGCCTCATGGAATATGGAGGAGGCGCTTCCCCAGCTCCACTCCCACACCCACCTGCCCATGTACTGGGTCTCTCCAGCTCGCCTCCCTTCTGCCACCCGTTCCTGGGCACCCGAAATGGCCTTCTGTCTCCTTGGGGACCCTGCTCTCTACGTGTCCAGCTCTCCCACCCCTCCCCCAAATCTTGTGCCTTCACCTCCTCCAGGTCCACTTTGTCCTCAGCCCATGGTCATTTTTAATTGAACATTTATTGACCTCTGTGTGTCAGGTGCTGATCTAAGCACCCACAACAACAACCCAGAGAGGAAGGTACTATTTATTACTAGTCATTTTACAGTTGAGGAAGCTGAGACTGAAGGGGTAAGCAGATCACACGTAGGTGGCAAGTGGTAACGTGGTTGCAAGGACCTGCGTGCCTGCCCTCCCTCCCTCTGCTCCTCCTCCCTTAGTTAACTCCTCTGCTGTACCTCAAGTCTCAGCTTGAACGTCACTTTCTCAGGGTCCTTCCTAAGGCCCCCGCTCCAGCTCAGGTGCACTCACTGTGTGCTCTGGGCGCCCTCCTCTGCGTCTCTCGACTGCTTCACGCTCTGTCTGCAAACGCGTGTTTACTGTCTCTGCTCGGCCCCACTCCCCTGGATCAGTTTGCTGGACTTGGGTGAGTTTGTTTCCCTTTAGACCTGACATGCCTCCTACTGTGGCTTCCACACAGAAAGCACACCATGAACGTGTGCTGATTGACATTTGAATGATGCAGATCTGTTGGGAACTCTAGGAAGGAAGGAATTGCAAGGTGGTGGTTTGGTTCAAAAGAAGTCAAAGGGGGAAGCATGGAATATAAACGCGGGAACGGAAGGAGCTGCGTTGGGTGAGTCTGTGTGCGGGTGTCTCTTGCCTCCCCATTGAGGGTGCTGAAGACAGCGTGGGTTTCCATGTGAGGTGGCCCTGGTTCAAGTCCAGCTCCATCACTTACTGCCGTATGATCTAGAGAAGGTTCCCCAACCTGTTTGTCTCCCACTGAAGTAAATTATCTGAAACTTTTGGCTTGGCATGACTCCAGGAGACCAGGGCTCTGTCCCTGCTCTGTCACCAGCTGTCCCTGTGCAACTGGCCTCCCCTCTCTGTGCCTCTGTTCCCCATTGCAAAATGAGAGCCTTGGCCAGAGCATTTCTAAGGTCACCTCCATGTGTAAGCCAATTCAGATTTTACGCTCTGGAGCATTGGGACACAGCAGGGAAGAAGACGGCGATGCTTCCCCCAGGAATCCTGCACCCACAAGAAAGCGTGCCCCTGACCAGCGAAGAGCCAGGAGAGAAGCTGTGCAGCAAGACGACATGGCCTCGGCACAGGGTCTGCCCTGTCCCCAAACTGCTTGGGGATCAGACTGAATCTGGGTATCTCCCCCTAGCGAAAGCCAAAGTCCCAGAAGTGCTAATGCGACCTCACGGGTGTTTTTGTGCAAAGCTTATCTTCTTTCAGCTTCACAACAGCCCTGGGGGCAGTGACACTGACTAAACTCCTACTGCATGCTGGACACAGTTAGGGGCTTGTACTAGTCAGGGTTCTCCAGGGAAATGCGACCAATAGGACGTGTGTTTGTATTTGTGTATAGAGAGATTTATGTTAAGGAGCTGGCTTGTGATTATGGGATCTTGGTGAGTCCAAACTCTGCAGGGTGGGCAGTCAGCCTGCGACCCAGGCACGAGCCGATGCTGCAGTGCACGCTTGGGGGCCGTCAGCTGCAGAGTCCCTCCTGCTCAGGGGAGCTCAGTCTATGGTGTCATTCAGGCCTTCCCCTGATTGGATAAGACCCATCCCCATTATGACGGGCAGTCTGCTTTACTCAAAGTCCACTGGTTTAAATGTTAATCTCATCCAAAAACACCCTCATGGAAACATCCAGAATAATGTTTGGCCAAATATTTGGGCACTGTGGTCCAGCCAAGTTGACACACAAAATTGACCATCATGGGGGCTTCTGTTTAATCTCTACAGTGTGGGAGGTAGGTGCAGGGTCCCTATTTATGATAGGGAAACTGAGGCTCAGAGAAGTAAAGAGGTTAACTCAGGGCTGCAGAGCTACGGTGGCAGGCGGCATGTGGTCATTAAGGAGACCAGAGCAGAGACAGGTGACGTCACCCACTGGAATGGTGGAAGGTACTGACACGCTTTCAACAGCAAGGAGGCTTTCGGGCAGGTGGGGTCGCTCCACCTCTCAAGGTCTGGGTAAGGTTGGCTCCCATCCCCCTCCCCCCCTGGTGGAAAGTCCACGCAGTGCTTTCCCCAACATTTCTAAGGTCGCCTGGGTTGGAGGCTGGGACACGTTCTCTTGGTCAGGCCGGCCCCTGAGTTCCTGTTTCTGCCCAGGCAGCGATCTTATTGCTACTGCCTTGGCTGTTCCTGTTTGTCAACACAGCAACGACTTTCCTTTATTTCAAAATCCACCCCCTCCCGTCCCACCACGAGGCGCCTGTGTTTGGGGCAGGCTCGACTTCCCGAGCTGCAGTGACAGCTTCACATTAGACGTCAGACAGTACACTCTTACAAAACAAACCCCTCTCTCTTTTTTTCGTGGGGTACAGGGTAATATTTTGACACATGTATACACTGCGCGATGATCAAATCAGGCTAATTAGCATATTTATCACCACAAACATTTACCATTTCTTTGTGATGAGAACATTTGAACTCTATTCTAGCCATTTGAAAATACGATAAAATATTGTTGATTGAAAACAAACCTCTCGTGGGCATTTCTGTGGCTCTGGCTCCAGCGGCCTGTTTCTTGGGATTCTCCCTCCTTTCTTCCTCTGTTCTCTGCGCTGTCCTATCACTACCTTCTTTCTTTCAGAAACAGAAAACAAATTCCTCTGTTTTCTTTTGCAGTGACGCTCCATATTCTCTCGCCCGCTCCTCATCTTGGCTCCAGGCCTCCCTCTGGGTGCCCCGGGAGTGGGCAGGTGCCCTAGGAGAGCTCTTATGTGAGCAGGCAGGCCTCCTCCCACCCCAGGTGTCCTTTCCAGGCTGGTGCCCAGCTCCTTCCACAGAAGTGAGATGAGACTGAGCCCTCCTGGCACTGGCTGGGTGAGAAGTCACCTCCGCCTGTCTAGCCTGCGGCAGGTGAGTCTCTGTTGCGAGGACAGAGTCCCAATCACCTTAGCTGCATACACCAGGCTCTGATCCCAGATAAACTGGTGGCTTCTCCTCTGTGATGTGTCCACAGGGAGTGGGCACCCTGGCCAGAGGGTGGGAGCATCTGTTCTGAAAATTGCACTTGACATTCTTGTGTCTGTCATTCTGTGCTCAGTCTGTGTCTGACACCCACCATGATGTCTACAGTACCTCCTCCACTTGGGGTACTTGGGACGCTTGCATTCCGACCCCTCCTATGCCTCTCTGTTCCCTGTTAGGGGCATTGAAGGCCAGAAATCAAGTACCCTGGAGTTCAGGTTCCCAGGCTCTGGAAGCCTTTGGGTTCCTGAGAGTTGCCTGGTGCAGGGGCTGGTGCTGGGCTTTGGAGGCAAATAGACATGGCTTAAATCCTGACTATCTCTTAGTGTGGAAATTTCCTCATTCATAAAACCAGGGATCCTAGCACCCCTACATGAGGGCTGCCAAGAGCACAAAAAAAGTGAAGGTACGTGTATTAGTCCATTTCTGTTGCTTATAACAAAGTATTTGGAACTGCGTAATTTGTAAGAAAATGAAATTTATTGCTTACAGCTTCAGAGGTTCCAAAGTCCAGGTAGCACATCTGGTGAGGGTCTTCTTTGGTGGTGGCCTTACAGCAATGCAGGGTCTCACATGGCAGAAAACGGCAGAGCGGAGAGAGAGACTCACACGCTGTCCTTTTAAAGCCCTCAGAACCACGCCGTGACCACCATCATCAATCCACTCACTGCGGCGTGGTCTCACAGTCCAATCACCGCTTCAAGGCTCCACCTTTCAATTGCCGTAAGAGGATTTCCCACTCTCTTAACACTGTCATAGTGGGGACCAAGCCTCCAACACCTTAAACTTTTGGGGAGACACGATCCAATCCCTAAGAATATAACAAACACTTAGCTTAACCTGTTCAAGTCAAAGTCCAGGAAGCAGAGAAGCCTAGCTCTGCCCTCTGCAGCCTCCGGCCTGTGAGAGCAGGG
>NW_007731875.1:93223-105858 GCF_000696425.1 Galeopterus variegatus
AGCTCATTCATGGAAGTCAAGATGCTCCACTTCCCTGAATGATACTCTTAAAACACCCAGCATTGGGTGTGGGCAGGTGCCCCCTTTGTGGCTGTCTGTGCCTTTCCCTTCCCACTCTCTTAACACTGTCATAGTGGGGACCAAGCCTCCAACACCTTAAACTTTTGGGGAGACACGATCCAATCCCTAAGAATATAACAAACACTTAGCTTAACCTGTTCAAGTCAAAGTCCAGGAAGCAGAGAAGCCTAGCTCTGCCCTCTGCAGCCTCCGGCCTGTGAGAGCAGGGGGCTCCCCTGGTGCTCTGCCATCCCCAGCCTGGCTTCCACAGGGCGGGGCAGCACCTCTGGACACTGTTGTGCAATTTGACCTGTGGCTCCAGGCAAGGGGACTAATGAAGGCAGGGAGACTGTATCACCTATGTAAGCAGGTGTAGGTTGACAACCTGAACTCTGGGAGTCCAGGAAGCTCATTCATGGAAGTCAAGATGCTCCACTTCCCTGAATGATACTCTTAAAACACCCAGCTTTGGGTGTGGGCAGGTGCCCCCTTTGTGGCTCTCTGTGCCTTTCCGTAATTGAATTGATGTGACAGGCTGACTCAGTGGCAGGGAGTCTTCATTGAGGTCCATGCTTGTAGTCTTTTAGCTAGACAGTTTGGATAGGAGAGGACAGAAGAAGGGAAAATAAGTCAAACTCAGTGGATTCATCCAGTAATTTTTAATGAGTATGTTTTGTGTGCTAGGCAGCGCCACCTTTAGACTTGCTTCCCAGTCCCCATTTCTCTGCATCCCCACCCCAGCACTCTCTGACCCTCTACCCCACACGTGGACTTGTGTCTAGGGGTCCCCATGGGGGTCCCATGGCCAGAGCTTGGTTCCAGGAGCCTGGAGGGTCCCTCACTCCGACACTGAGTTGCTAGAATGGTGCTGATGTGCTGATTTTGCATGACTCAGATTGTTTATGCAGACAAGGGCCCAGAAAAGCAACATAAATCTATTTCTCATACTCCTGGAGATGAGAAGTCTGAGGTCAGTTTGCCAGCATGCTCAGTTCCGCTGAAGGCCCTCTTCTAGGCTGCAGACTACAGACTACTGTTATGTCCTCACATGGCAGAAGGAGGGCCAGGGAGCTCTCTGGGGTCCTTTTTATCAGGGCACCAATCTCATTCATGAGGACTCTACCCTCATGACCTAATCACCTCTCAGGGGCCCCACCTTCTAGTACCATCATATAGGAAGGTAGGATTTCACCATAAGAATTTTGGGGGGACACAAACATTCAATACACTGAAATCTTGAAGCCTGGCAAGACCAGCTGTTGGAAGAGGTGTTATCTAGATAAGCAACAGGCTCTCTTGTAAATGGCTAGTAGAAATGTAGATAAATACAACCACTTTGGAAAACAGTTTGGGATTTTCTTATGACGTCACAAGATGATGTCATGCAACCCAGCCATTCCTCTCCTAGATGTCTGTTTATCAGAAATGCTTGCGTGTGGGCACCAGGAGATGGGTACAGTAATGTTCTTAACAGTGCTGCTTGTGTTCGAAGGGCTAGAATGGCCAGAGAGCTCGTTGACAAAAGAGTGGGTACATACATTTTCTTCAGATGATGAAATATATAGCGTCAAATGTGAATGATTCTCAGAGTCCTGCTTTTAAAAATAGAAGTCAGTTTCAGACCCTTGTCCCAGCCAGCCGCCAAAAAAAAAAAAAAAAGTCAGATCATGTAGTCCTCTGCTCTAGTGGCCTGGACTGACAAATCGTGTCTCCCTGTGGTCTTGATTTGCATTTCCTTGGTTAGTAAAGAGGGAGCATCTCCATCCTCATTGAACTTGACCCCCCAGCAGCATTTGACCTGGCTCGTCCTCCCTCCTTATGGAAACGCTTTCCTTACTTGCATTCCTGTCTGCTACACTCTGGATTCTCCCCTCGCCCCTGTGGCTGCTCCGTCTTGGTCTCCTTTGCCATTTCTCCTCATCAGCCTGACCTCTTGGCCCTGTCCTTGGACCTCTTCTGTCTCCTGTCCCCCTCCTTTCACACGTCTTCCCATTCAGTCTCATAGCTTTGATACCAAGAACCTGCTAACAGCTCCCTGCTTATAGCTCCTTCACAGACTCCCTTCCTGAACTTCACATATTGAGCTTTTAACTCTGTATTTCTTGACTTGAATATCTAGCTTGATATATGTAAGACTCAACTCCTGATTCCCTTGCCCCGAAACCTCCTCCTGAAGTCTCCCCGTATCAATAAAAGGNCTCCTTATGGAAACGCTTTCCTTACTTGCATTCCTGTCTGCTACACTCTGGATTCTCCCCTTGCCCCTGTGGCTGCTCCGTCTTGGTCTCCTTTGCCATTTCTCCTCATCAGCCTGACCTCTTGGCCCTGTCCTTGGACCTCTTCTGTCTCCTGTCCCCCTCCTTTCACACGTCTTCCCATTCAGTCTCATAGCTTTGATACCAAGAACCTGCTAACAGCTCCCTGCTTATAGCTCCTTCACAGACTCCCTTCCTGAACTTCACATATTGAGCTTTTAACTCTGTATTTCTTGGCTTGAATATCTAGCTTGATATATGTAAGATTCAACTCCTGATTCCCTTGCCCCGAAACCTCCTCCTGAAGTCTCCCCGTATCAATAAAAGGCATCTCCATACTTTCTGCTGCTCAGGCCAAACAGTGTGGGGTTATCCTCGAATGTATCCCACCAGCAAATCCCGTTAGCTTTACCTTCACAGTCAGACCCAGAGTCACACCAGTTCTCAGTCCTGCTCCTCTCCTACCTTGCTGCAGGCACCATCATCTCTCACCTACTAGGTTAATCCAACACCTGCACATCTTCCGTGACCCTACAATGTATTCTCCAAACACAGAGAGCCTTTTAAGCCATAAATCAGATCAGGAGACTCTCTCTGCTCAAAGCCTGCAAAGCCTGCAATGCCTGCTCATCTCATTCAGAGTGAAACTCGAAGTTCTCGGAATGGCCCGTGAGCTGCTCTGGCCTCCTGCTTCCTTTCTGACCTCCTCTGCTGTTACTCTCCCTCTCTCTCACCCTGCTCCAGCCTGGTTGGCCTCTGCGCAGTTTTGGGGACCCGTAAGCCCCCTCCTGCCTCAGGCCTTTGCGTTGGCTATGACACTGCAGTAGCTTAAACGCTCTTGTTTATTTTCTCATCCGTTCCCTTAATGAAAAGATCTTCACAGGCAAGGCCTTTGTTTCGTTCACCGCCATCTCTCCAGCACCTAGAGCAGTGTTTGACACAGACTGGGCCCTCAGTTGCGTTGGCTATGACACTGCAGTAGCTTAAACGCTCTTGTTTATTTTCTCATCCGTTCCCTTAATGAAAAGATCTTCACAGGCAAGGCCTTCGTTTCGTTCACCGCCATCTCTCCAGCACCTAGAGCAGTGTTTGACACAGACTGGGCCCTCAGGAACCATTTACTGCATGAATCAATGAATGGATTATTTTTATGAGCTATGTAATCTGAACGAGATGAAGAGGAAGTGACATCACGAGGAGGTGAGCGTCAGGGAGAAGGTGGTTAGGTCCATGGATCGAGGCTCTGGATTGGGTGCAAGGTGGCTGGACTTGGAGTGCTTGAGGGAATGAGTTTGAATGACAGGAAGAGGTTAGAGAGTGTGATGTTTGGATTGAGCTCATGAAGGGTCTCTCTGTCCGTCCGCTTCGTTGGCTACTTTGTCCCAGTCTCCTGTGCTGGTTCCTCCTGAACTCCCTGATCTGTAAAACGGAGTGAAGTAATAAAAAAGTCTAGGACAGTGTTTTTCAAATTGGGGGACATGGCACATTAGCGAATCATACGATTAAGTTAGTGGGTTGCAGCCAGCATCTGTGAAAATGAAATAGAATAGAGTAGACAACAGCAGGGCACATTGCATATAGCAAGGGTAAGTGTCATGCCATAAAACGTGCATTTCATTTATGCATATGGTGTGTGGGTGTGTACTGCGTTACATGTAGGATTGGGTCATGAACAATCAAGTCTGAAGGCCACCGGCCATGAGGCTGGGGTGAGGAGGTCAAAGAACAGAGAAGCCATGTTATTGGAAGGATTTTATTGGGAATCCTGAAATCACCAAGACTTTATACGGGTAGTGCTGGAGAGAAAGATATTTTACCAGGGTCAAGAATCTTCAGGAAATGTCCCAGGAGTCTGTAGATGATTATAATGATGTGGCCTTTACACCTTTTTCCAGGACTTCTAATTCTTACCCTTTATTGCCCTTCCCCAGACCTGAGCCTGCTGCTGGCTCTCTCCTTACCTGCACATCCCAACCTGCCTCAGTAGCCCTTACAACCTGTCTCCAACCCACTGGGAATGGCCCTGGGGCCACGTTCCCTCATTTACACCTCTCCTTCTCTGCAAGGGTACTTATCAGTGATAGCAGTAGCATACTAACAAGGTCTGCCATCATGCTGAGCCATTCTTCATGCCCTGTTAGGTTGTACCCTGCAAGGTAGGAATGACCCTTCATTTTATAGGAGGTGGGAGTTCAGAGGGTAAGTGACTTGCCCAACATTGAGCAGTAAGTGCTAGAGAGTCAGGATTTGAACTCAAGTCTGTCTCACTCCCCAGTGAGACCTTTACAATGCACCCTATAGCTTCCCTCCTCAGTGAATTGACTTGTGCTTACAGACCATCCTCACAGCTTGAAGTTCAGATTTCATGCTTCAATTCAGCATCCATGGATGTTGGGCTCTCTCACAGAGTTGAGGTGTGTCAAGGTTCTTGAATGGCTACCGTCCCCACTGAATGTCGACCCTGCACCCGGAGCTGTGGTGGGGATATAGAGAAAAATTGAAGGCCAGCTTCTGGTTTCAGGAGATTACAACCACAGGACTTGAGATCTTAGAGATGAGACAGGTTACCCATATCTAATAAACAACAAAACTGAGTTGCAATGCACAAAAGATTAGAAGTCTCGGAGCAAGGAGGAGGATCTTCTCTTTGTAATCATTTACAGACTCCTAGGCCACTCCCTGTCATTTCTTGAAGTTTTTAGTGCCCAGTAAAATCTCTCTCTCTCCATCACTTCCTCTATGGAATCCTGGTGACTTTAGAATACAGGCCTCCTGCCCAGGACTTTATACCTTCACAGGCAGAGATGGTAAAAGAACAGTATGTGACATATATGAATCTGGCTTGTAGTGTGAGAGCATATACAATCACCATGTCCTCCCCATGCCAGTTGTCCAGCTGTCACGTGCCTCCGATGCTGGAGCCCTGGGCCTGGGGGAGTGAGTCCTGCTCAGTCTGACCCAGATGTGGTAATTCCACTCCACTTGCCTTGGTTTAAGAGTGGACATGTTCTCTCTCTGCTCCACCATATTTGCCATGTGATACCCTGAGTTGCTGTAGCCACTGCCAGGATAAGACCCTCACCAGATGTGTTGCCTGGGCTTTGGACTTCCCAGCCTCTGAAACTTTTTGGGCAACCCCCACTGCCCAAAAGCAGGCAAGGAGTATGCCTAGGGTCCAAGGTAGGAGCTGAGGGCACTACTTCCTACCCAGAAGTAGGCAAGGAGCACTCCTAAAACACCATTTCTGCCCAGGTGGCCCACCACAGCCATTGCCACAGCCATGGCTACTGCAGAAGTAGCTCACTGTCACAGCAGTAGCCACACCTACTATGCAGGTGGTCCACTCAACTGCATTGACACAAGGAGAGTCACCAGAGGAGGCCGGAAAAAGAAGAGAAAGTCTCTCTCCTCAAAGCCCACTCTAGAGTAATAGAAGAAGCAACTACTCTACAAGATGACCAGACATCAATGTAGAGATATTAGAAATACGAAAATCTAAGATAATATGACACCACCAAAAGAGTACAGTAATTCTCAAATACCAGACCCTATAGAGCAGGAAACCCTTGAAATGACCGAAAAAGAATTCTGAGCGACAATCTTAGGGAAACTCACCAAGATATGAGAAGACTCAGTTAGACAACATAATGAAATGAGAAAAAAAATCCAGAATTCGAAGAAGGAAATTTACAAAGAGATTAATACCTTAGAAAAGAATGTAGCAGAACTTATGAAACTGAAAGATTCACTCAATGAAATAAAAAACACAACTGGCTGCTAAAGCAGTAGGCTAAAACAAGCAGAATTTCTGATCTTCAAGATAGTCTTTTCAAAATACCCAGGCAGAAGAAAAAAAAAAGGAAAAATAAATGTAAAAAAATGAAGAAAATCTAAGCAAGGTAGCAGACAACCTTAAGCACACAAACTTTTGAGTCATGGGTGTTCCTGATGGGGAGGAAAAAGGAAAAGACATGGAAAACCTATTCAACAAAATAATAACGGAAAACTTCCCAGGTATAGGGAGAGACATGGACCTTCAGATCCAAGAGGCTCAAAGATTCCCAAACAGATTCAACCCAAAAATATCCTTTCCAAGACACACTATAGTCAAACTGGCAAAGCTCAAACACAAAGAGAGCATCTTAAAAGAAGCAAGAGAAAAGCATCAGGTCACCTATAAGGGAGCCCCTATCAGACTAACAAACAGACTTCTCAACAGAAACTCTACAGTCCAGAAGAAAATGGGATCACATATTTAAAATACTAAAAGGAAAAAAAATTGCCAGTCAAGAACACTTTACCCAGCAAGGCTATCCATCAGGAATGAGGGAGAAATAGTGTATTTTCCAGACAGACAAAAACTGCAGGAGTTCACCACCACACAACGAGCCCTGCAGGAAATCCTCAAGGGAGTCCTGCATCTGGAATCTGAAAGATGATAATCACTACCACGTATACACAAGAAAGAACAAAACCTACCGGTGGAACAAAAATGCAAAAGAGAAAGAGAAAGAAACTGAATCTTACCACCACAAAAAACTGTAGATACAATGAAACAAAACCAAATAAACTCTCAGTCTCTTTGGAAGATGACAGGGAAACAATTCATTATTCTAAAACTAGTAAAGAAAAGAGAAGAATCAAGCATTTATCCCGTCTTTCCTATATGAATTGTTCCTCAGGGTAACCATAAATAGCTGAGGAGGAAACATTTCTGTCTATTGAAGTATCCCAGCTAGGAAATAAAGAGGGAATAAAATAAGTAGAATATGGTATTCTGCAAACCCCTATTGAAATAATGGATCTAGCAAATGATCATCAGTGACTGCTAACGTCACAGAGAGACGACCAGACATAACGGGCCTCCTGCAGTAAGAACACACACCTCTGAAGCCAAATCTGACCTGAGTGAGACCAAGCCTTACAATCCAGCAACCAATCATCAGGAAACACAGGGGACGGTGGCACATGTCAAATGACACTACTGGGATGGAGGCAGCAAATCCAGACCTCGGGAAACTTTATGGGGTAAAGGAGGAAAATTAGATGAAGGGGGAAACCTACAGATTAAAAGAAACTTAAGAGACAGCTGACATAGCAACCACTGCAACAAGCAGAACTTGTTTGGATCCTGATGGGAACAAATCACTTGTGAGAAAGAAAGAGGGAGGGGGAGAGAATTGGAGAAATTTAAACATGTTTAATGTTTGATTATATTAAGGAATTATTACTGATAATAAGACTGCAGTTATGTCTTTTATAAAAGAGTCCTTATTTTTTATAGACACATACTGAAATGTATACAGATGAATGCTATGACACTGGGTTTACTCAAAATAATCCAGGTGAAGGCAGGAAGTGGGTGGGTGGGAGGGTAATAATAAATAAGATAAGATTGGCCGTGAGTTGCTGATTGTTGTAGCCAGACTTATTGTATATGTATTACATTTTTCATAGTAAAAAGTTGAAAAAAAGAAGAGTGGGCGTGTGATCCATTCTGGCCAATGAGACGTGAGGGATGTCTTCAGAGCGAATTCTGGAGATGATTTTCATATTCTTAAAAAAGAGACACAGTGAAGGAACTCTTTCTCTTCCGGCCTTTATTTCTTTTTATATTGGCTGGCAGGCACAGGGGTCTGAACCCATGACCTTGGTGTTACAAGGCTGTGCTCTAACCAACTGAGCTACCAGCCAGCCCTCTTCTGGCCTTTAAACATTGACATTGCAGGATGAGATAAAGCTTTGAGTCGCTGCAGCTGCCTTGTGACCATGAAAGGGACAAACTCAGGGCAAAAGCCAATGGCTGTTTCTTTGCATTACTTCGCCCCCCACGGATTTGTCACCCCACTTCCCCTGGGTGACGGAGATGAAAGGATTACTCAAAGCCCATCTCTACTGAGCAGTGAGAAGCCCCGAAGTGGTTAACTTTTCTTCCTTAGGAAATTAACACTGAATTGGGGTTCTCTTCCTGCATTTATTTTCCAGACCAGGAAGTTAAAGGAAGAGACATAGGTGGGGTTACAGTTTAACAGTATAGGCTGGTAACTTTCAGTGAAACAAGCCAGACAACATTCCAGTGAGGCAATTAAGTGGTCCTATCAACAACAGCTTGATCTTAGCAAACATTCCTTCCTATAGCAATTTCTCAGTATCTTTACATAACAATCAGTAACTAGTCTGTCTTTGAGCCAGCAGCCTGCTGTGCTACAATCCTTATCTTACAACAGAGACTTACAGCCTGAGGTAATTTCCTGTCTTTTCAAGGTCAATATTTGAAACTGCAGGCTTTGGAAAACCAGGCCCTGTGAAGTACATATGCTTTATAGTATATTCCACAAATGGCCAGCCTCGGAACTCCCCTACCTCTGTACTTTGTGTGTAATATAATTTCCTGATTGCTTAAAATTTTTGACTTTGGCTTCTAATGCTTGTAGCCCAAAGTGTCCTAACCAAGTAAGGCAAAGTGCAGCATCAGATGCGCCTGTTGGTAAGTGCTATAGAGCGTCAAGCAAAGCAGCCATGTGTGGCAGCTGGAGCTGTGATGCTAGTTGCTATAACAGATACTCCCAGAAATCTCAGTGTTCAATACAATACAAAATATTTCTCACTGCATCCCCACTACTGCACGGTCAGTCCTGCCAGGGTGGCTTTTCATGTGGTCATTCAGGGATGCAAGATCCTTTCTTCCTTCCTCTAGGTCCTCGGGTTCCTTCCATCGAGCTGGTGGATGGGGAAGTCACGCCTGCTTCTTAAGCCCTCCGCACTGGAAGTTACGCTCGTCACATCTACTTCTATTCCACTGGCAAGAAGTGGTCACATATCCCTCGCAGATGTGAGGAGACTGGTGGGGCAGCCACTGCAAGCACCCAGTGCACCCTCCACAAAGGGGGCAGGGACCAATATAAATTCGGATAGAAAGAGACCAGAATATAGAGGGCTTTGAATGTCTGTGTCAATCTACCTCCGTTTTGTGTTAATTTGGAACTCTTGCTCAAGATGGGTTCTAGCTGGGTCATCACTTGTTAACTCCCGGGGTTTAGGATGAATCCCACAATGTCCGGTGGCATGGGTAGAGGAATATGCTTTATTTATTTGGGGGGGAAGGATGCAGGGAGGGAAAATTTACAAGCCCAGGATCAGGAAGTCCAAGTTGACACGTTCCAGGGAAGGGACTCTGGCCCTTTTCACAGGACAAACATGAAAGTAACTTTATTAATGAAAGGACACACCGACTGCTTGGGGCCAGGCTGCCTGGATGTGGGTGCTGACTGTTGACAGCTGCTGGGTAAAGCCCAGCACCTGGAGACCTGGGGCCCCTGGGATGCTGCAGTTCCCTGCCAAGCCACTTGCTGTGGGAAGCTGCGTTTGGGGCAGCCCCTCCCACGGGGAGAAGGGGCAATCCTGGATGCCCGAGCGCCGTTTGTTCATGCAACCCAGGGAGAGCTCCCAGGTTCACTTCCAGACAGCCCTGCTACTGGAGCAACTGGAACCCACAGATTTTGTAACCTTTCAGCAAGGTGACCCTCCACATTTGTGGGTTCTGCATCTGCAGGTTCAGCTAACGATTCAACCGTGGATTGAAAATATTCCAGAAACAACAATGATAAAAACAATACAAATTAAAAAAATACAGTATAACAACTATTTACCTACCATCTGCACTGTATTAGGTATTACAGGTAATCTAGAGATGATTTAAAGTTTATGGGAGGATGTGTAGGTTATAGACCAGACCCCTGCCTATACGGAGGGACGGACTTGTACAGTGTGTGGGAAGGGCGAGAACCCTGGGGTTCAATAACAATGCCATTTACTGTGTGTCTGCCGTGTGCCAGGCACTTATACTTGACCCAGTAGGCCGAACAAGCAGGGCCCGTGGACTGCAATCTGCAAGCCTCTTTCTTTTGTCTCACGCGATTCCTAAACCGTGGTCCATTCTTCCCTTCCCAGGGATACATATGTGGCAGTCCCAGCCTTTCCTGATCACTTTGAGGGTGAAGTCCTACAGTGACTTCCAGTTGCAAAACACCGTCTAAATCCCAGAATTACAATGTTCAGTTGCAGGTAATTGCCAGAGCTTCTAATTATATTTGTTATGACCGCTTTCCCTCTGCTGGGAGGGGCTGCCTCGGGGCAGGCGTGTGGCCAGCCTCCCCTTTCTTGCTTGTTAACCTCTGCTTGCCTAACTGCTTTTATGAGCCCTCTGTAGGGGAAGGGTTTGGAATCCAAGGATTCAGAGGCTTAGAATCCGGCACTCAGAATCAGCCTCTCCACGGCCCCAGAGGTACCGGCAATGTCTGGGACATGCCCCCTCCTCAAGGTCTGAGACCCGGCTCTGCAGGGCCCCTCCCGGAGCTTCTAGGACACTGGTAACCCCACCTCTCCCCTCTGTTCCCCCAGCCTCAGGGCTGGCAGCTGTGTCCTCTGGTTGTTTTTTCCGCATTATCTCTTTCTTTTAGTCATTTTCAATCCTCCATTTTTTAAGTGAATTTTCTATATTAAATTCTCTCTGATTAATTACCTCTTTTGGATTCTGTTTTCTTGGCTGGACCCTGACTATACATTGGCTATTTAACAACTTCCAACTTACCACAATTGAAAAGAGATGTAGATTATACTAAATACAATAGCCAACAGTTTATGGAGAAGATGACAAAACATTTGCTCACGTCAGCCGGGTCTGATGAAATACCACTCTCCCTGGGAGAGAGAGTTTCGTGTTTAACTGAAGTGCTGCTACCTTCCTTCTCTGCCTTTGCTGTGAACCCAGGTGGCCAATGTGTCACTCATGGACCATTGTACTAATACACCTTCCAGTGCTTTGGCCCCATCAGGAGGGCCTGGGGGCGTGGGAGGTGATGGGGGACTCCATGCTGGTCTAGAAGGAAATGAGGGAGCAGCCTGATAAAAAGGGGGGTGGCTACTGAGTTTGGGTCTATCTGGGGCAGGGGGTGTGGTGGAAGAGAGAGCAGAAGCCCCCAAGTCTCCGTGGACATCTCGGGATTGTGTTTGCTTCCGAGAGAGTCAGAGGACTCCTGACTTTGACTCGCTGCATCCCATCTTTGCGGTTCATCGCTGTTCTGCTGTTCATTTTCTTGCTCACTGATAACTTCTTCACAGACGTAGAAAAGTGGATCAGACAGAGTTTATGCCTCTTTATCTCCAAACCAAGATGATGGCGGCCAGGTACATGCAGCTGCCTTCTGCCTGAGCCCCAGCCATCGACTGTCCCCTGTTGCCTCTGCTCTCCGTGGTTCCCGTGGCATCGTGTGCTCCTCTCCTCTTCCTGCTCTTCTTTCTCTAATGCTTCTTTTTTTTTTTTTTGTCTTTTGTCTTTTTTCCGTGTCTGGCAACGGATCGCAACCCTCAGTGCTGCCCCCCCCCCGGCCCGGGGACCGGCAACGGGATCGCAGCCCTCAGTGTTGCTCCCGCACCTCGCTCCGCCAGTGAGCGGGAGCCGGTCTGTATGTGGGACCCGAACCCTCGGACGGGAGCGCCGCCGCGCTTCCCAAGCGGCGCACTATCCAGTGCGCCACCGGGCCGGCCCTCTAATGCTTCTTAATGGACATTCTTTCATGTGTTCCGCATTTTTGATCAGAAGTTTCGGAAACTTCACTATTCTTAGTGCACTCTTAAAGCTGTGACTTTACCATAAACCCTCATCAACACCGTATGGCAGAATCGTGACTGTGGCCTGCATCCCACCGAGCAACCCGGCTCCCGTGGGGGTTCACGGCAGCCGCAGCCACCCAGCCGTGCCGTGGCCACAAGGCCGGAGAGCTGGCAGGCTTGTCTTCAGATGGACCCGGGCAGTCCACTCTGAGGTGTTAGATCTACTGTATCTTCTCGTCTCAGTTAAAACTTCCGTGTTGCCGTCCTGTTACAGACACACATAGTTTTCATACACGTATATATTATATACTTGTATGTGATTTTTAATAAACACTTCTATTTTTAAAATTACCATGTGAGATAGGTTTTATTAGCTCCACCTCACACAAGGCAACTGAGGACCAAGCCCACGCCAGCTGGATGTCAGACGTGAGCTGGGTGAGGATCTATTTCTAGAGTTTCTTTCTGTCATTGTGGTGCCTCTTCTTCAGGCTTGCTTGAGCTCTGAGGTCCTGGGCAAGTCAGTGACTCTTTCCTTTGGCCCTCGGTTTCTTCATGTGTTAAGAATAGGGAATGGGGCCGGCCCGGTGGCGCACTGGATAGTGCGCCGCTTGGGAAGCGTGGCGGCGCTCCCGCCCGAGGGTTCGGATCCCACATACAGACCGGTTCCCGCTCACTGGCTCAGGGCAGCGCGGGAGCCACCCCGAG
>NW_007731875.1:106126-133002 GCF_000696425.1 Galeopterus variegatus
AAAAAAAAAAAAAAAAAAAAAAAAAAAAAAAAAAAAAAAAAAAAAAAGAATAGGGAATAATCCACGTGTCTCCCCACCTCCCGGGGTGGTTCTGAGGGTTAGTTGGACAGCCCAGCTCTGCTGAGATCTGTGCCCACTGGGGCCTGTCCTTGCTGGGTGTGTTGGAACAGCCCCACCAGGTTACTTGCTGCCTTGCTTGGCCAGAAGGTCAGCTCTGGCCCTTGGATCCCTGCAGAGGAGTGGAGACTCTACACGGGGATAAGATCTGATCCTGCCTGCATTTCCACAGGGGAAGCAGATGGTTTGGCAAAATCCAATTTAAAAGGAAAGAAATTGAATTAGCTCTCCAGTGGTCTGACAATTACATCAGATGCTCAGGCCGTGTCAAGCCAGCATGAAGACAGAGGGTGGAGTGGGGTGGAAGCTACCCTGGGGTCTCTTATCCCTGGGTGGGTTCAAATCATGGCTGATGGGTAGGGGAGAGAACTCAGCGAGGTGAATAAAGTCCTCAGACTCTGATGATCCCTGGCCTGGGACCCATGAACCTACAGCTGACTCTGCCACTTGACTTTCTGTAGTTCACAGACTCTCTCTGTAACTTGACTTTCTCCAAGACCCACATGCATGATCTTACCTCTTTTGGAGTGTGGTCACACTAAGGAGAACACTTAAGAAGGACACCCTTCAACAGGTGCTGCGTTTGACAAAAATATCAGGTATATTTACTCCAAGAATTTCATTGCAGATCCCCTTGGGGTGTGAAACCTATGCTGTGGGCTCATCTACGGTGGCTGTTTATGCAGTCCTCGGGCCAGTCAGCTTCTACCAGAAAGGTGTCCCAGAAAGGCGTTCTTTCTGCCTATGTTTCTGTGCTCGGAAGGCCACAGGGCATCCTGAACATCAGCACTGCTCTCTTGGACATTGTGACTAGACCAGCGATTGGTGTTCCATCGAGGGTGCCAGCAAGGATGCTTGCTATTGCATGGTATGTTTAAATCCCATCTGCTAAGGGAGCTTAAATGGGAGATGCAGAGAGAGCAGAGACCCTGAGGGCAGATGCTACATACTGAGCTGGGATGAGCCACCATCTCAGGTCTCTGCTAGACCTGGTGCAGAATCCAGGCTAGACAGTGCAGACACTCAGAAGCGGTGGAATGGCTGCTGAGATGCTGCATGCCCTCCCCACAAGCCTGTTAGTGAAGGGTGTGGGTGTCCTCCTCCCTGCATCTTAAAGGCCCAACAATGGCACTGAGTATGAAAAATAGGCATCAATTTCAGAGACAAGACACTATTCTTAAATATTTTTGGGTTGCTTATAATAATATCCACTATTCCTATTACTTAGCCTTTATTAGAGGTCCTTCCCTCACTTCCTCCAGAGAGAGGGATAGCACTGGTTTCCTGAGTATTTGTGCAGAGACCCCCCATTGTTACATGCTCTTAGGGATGGAAGGCGTGTAGGAATTCCTCAAGTCCCCGTCACCGCAGGAGTCAGCAGCATCTGCCCTGCGTCTCCTCCTGGAGCCCACTTTGTGTTCGGGGCCCGCTGCAGCTGGGGAGCCTCTCCTCTGTTGGACAGCCTTGTTTAAAGGCATTTTCTTTGTGTTAAGCCAAGATCTGTTCCCTGTGAGCTCTGCCCATCAACTCTCATCCTGGCCTCTGGGGCAACATACACCCCAGGTCCACCGAATAGCCCTTTAGATACAAGTCATGAGTCACTTAATGATGTTAGGTGATTTTGTTGTTGTGCGAAAGTGTATTATCAAAGTGTTCAGCAATGAATTTTCCTCTCATCCACACTGGCCACTAGTGCACGAGCGAGGGCCCTGTCACTATGTTACGAGGTCTCTCTCTTCCTCGCTTTCCTCATCTGTTGAATGGGGGTTAGAATAATACCACTTCCAGGCAGGGATTGTGGCTGGCACTCAGCAAGCACTCAGTGAGTGTTAGCTAGCTGTTAGTAACTATTATTTTACTATGGGGATGGGTGGGACTCATTGGAAAATGCAAGAATTCTAAAGTAAACAGCAACCATTTCACTTGGAATCAGACCTAATGTGTCAAATGCTTGGGTTTCTGTCTTAAAGGTTGAGCTATCTTTGAAAGGGTCACCCCGTGGGTAAGCTATCACCCCTCCTTGATGTATTTTGCAGTAGGTTTGTGTATACCGGCATGGCCACAATCACATGAGTAACGTCTCGTGTTACATTATGACAGCTACAGTGTCACTAAGCAATAGGAATTTTTCAGTTGCATTATAATCTTACGGGACCACTGTCGTATATGTGGTCTGCCATTGACTGAAACATCTTTATGTTCACACGAGTGCATTTGAAAACACAGATCGTTGTGTTGTTAGATCCCCCCCCCCAGTTTAGAATCCCCTGATCCTTCACTCTCCTCTTGGCTGACATGGTTTTTAGGCCCCTTCCCCAAAAGGTCCGCCCCCTCCAGGCCTCTGTAGTTGGTCACCTTCCTTCTTGAGGGGTGGCCCCAGGACGGAGCATCACACTCCCTCGGGCCTGACTGTCGCGTCTGTGGTCCTGTTGTGCCCCTCCAGGGGGACGCCCTCCTCTCTGCATGCAGCCCAAGATAGGCTCGCTGCACAGTTTTGGCTTCCAGTAAGTTTGTGGTGCACTAGATTTCTACGTCTTTTTTAAAACGAAATTGTTTCTCCACCCTGCATTTATGTAATGTGTTCTTCCAATCAAAAGCTATTCCAGCATGTTCCCGTAAAATTTCCTGCCATGACATTAATCCTGGAAGGCAGCACTGTGTCAAAAGATTTGGAAAAAGATAGATCTGGATTCAAATCTGTATCCAGTGTATTAACTATATGATCTTGGGGCAAATATTTAACTTCTCTGAATCTTAAGGTCTTAAAATATGAAGTGGATAAAACACCGACTCACTTGTCTCTTTCCAGCCTTCACTATAGGCTGAAAAAATGAAATACTTACAGCTATGAGCAGCTACGTGACAGATCTCTGGCTCATGACGCATGAATGGCAGCTGAGTTCCAGGGAGCTGGGGAAGCATGTGCATTCTAGATGACAGGGTCGTTGTGGCCGGCATCTGTCCTTTTTCCCTACTTCTTGCTGTGAATGTAGAGATGGTGGGAGCTGCAGCAGCTACCTGATGACTATGGGGGTGCCGTGGATTGAACTGTGTCCCCCAAAGCCCATGTACTAGAAAATCAACCCCCACTGTGACAGCGTTAGGGGGTAGGAAGTCTTATTATGGTAACTGAAAGGTGGGGTCTTGAAGAGGTGGTTAGATGGTAGGACATGCCCTACTGAAGGGATTGATAAGCTGATGGTTTAATGGTGGTCGTGGGCACGGTTCTGAGGCCTTCAGACTTAGACTGAGCCACACGGCTGGCATCCAGTTTGCGGATGGCCTATCGTGGGACTTCTCTGCACAAACACATGAGCCAATTCCCCTGATGAATCCCCTCTCGTGTATTTGTAAACATCTCCTACTGGTTCTGTCTCTCTGGAGAACCCTGGCTAATACAAGGGATGAGCCAAGAGAATCCGAGATGCCATCTTTGAGAGAGCAGAGCTGCCAAACCAACACCTCGGTTGCCTCTGGACTTAACAGGTGGGGAAAAACCCTAATCCTATTGTTTAACCGGACAAATATGAGGGTATTTAAAAAAGTTTGTGGAAAAACAGAATTGAAAGATGATACGGATTCTTCCATGAAGCTTGGAAGTGCCCTCATAACTTACGCAGCTAACTTGACCTGTGGTGAGGATCAGACCGCGCTGAACACGTGACATGGATTGCTTGATTTCTCGTACTGTTATTTATTCCCATGGAAATACATCTTTAGGGTGTCACAGTCCATTATTCCAATCTCTGAGATCTCTGAACTACGATTGTGTTACCCAAATTACTAGATATTCCACAGAGCTTTGTGAAATCTACAGTATTTAATAATATTCCAAGTTATTATTTAAAACATTGACCAGGATAGGGCAAAGCAGAGGCAGAGACCGCTCCGCTCGTACCGTCGTGTTCACCCAGCTGCGACCGCACAGGCCGTGCTGTCATTCCACACACACTTCTCCATCTGTGCCCAAGAAGCTCCTGAGACACCCTCGCCCAATTTGCAGTGAAACAAAAGTTCACTGTCCTTCTGGGGTGTCCTAGGGAAAGGACAGCATCAGGGCATGAGCCCCGGGGTAACTAGGGCCCCACCCCTGGTCCACTCAACTCCATCCAGAGGATTCCACCAGGGAGTTTATGGATTTTGAAGCACTTTCAAGTCCTTGAAAGATGCTGGGTGCAGTTACAACCTCCCATCCTTTTGCCCCTGGGCTGCTTTTCACAGGTGAGCTGAGAGGCCGCCACATCCTCCTGCTTATGCCTCTTATGCTCAAGCAGATTCTTTCTGGACCCAAAGCTGCTGTTGCTGTTGGCAGAGTCTTTTGCCTTTTTGTGACCTAAACCTTCCCAAGGCCTTTGCTCCTGAAGCCCTTCAGGTCCTGAGAGCTGCACGGCACACTGGTGTTCCCTTAACTGCAGAGCCACTCCTGGGCCTGTCTGCCAAGACTCGGGGAATCTCCTTTCAGCCAGACTGAGGGAGTGTGGACCAGCTAACTCCTTTTGGGGGTGTCTGCCAGCTCTCCAGGGTCCCTCCTCTCCAGTGCAGGGCCTAGTCTACAGGCCACAGACGGTGGCTGAGTCTTTACTCCATGCACCCCTCCTGCCCACCTGCTGGCAACTGGATGGGGTAGGTATTTGACTGAAACTGGGCCAAACTTTCCTCTCCTGAAACTTCAAGTAGAGCCAATGGAGGTTGTCTCTCTGTGTAAGCTTGGGAGTTGAGGGGCGGCCCTTGCCCCAAGAAAGCTGGTCTCTTTGGAGAGCAAAAACCAGCACATAGAAATGGGGAGCTGTAGGAGTTCCTAGTTCATGGTTCCAGAATCTTCCTAAGACTCAACTGTGTTTCCATTCTTAGGTTCCACAAGACAAAATCTGTGTTCTTAATAAATTGCTCACTTTTGCTTAAGTTAGCCCATTTGTCTGTTGTTTACAACACACAGGAAGACAGGGCACGACCTGAGGTGTTCCTGGACGGCAGCAGCAGCAATCTCTTCTACACTGACCCTACCCTCTCTTTAGCAAAGATGGAGAGTGGAGAGTGTGTGTATGGACCTGCTTCTCCTGGAGGGAGCAGGGAGTTTCAAGCAGGGCTATTAGAGTTCGTCAGGGATGAAGATGCTGCGAGTTGAGAGTCTTAATTTACTCACATAAAAAGAGCAGCTGACCTGTTATTTCCACAACTGGGACAGTAGGGTTAGCCCTCAGATGCTCGAATTTATATGGCACCTGGGGCCACAGGGCAGCAATAAGACTAGATTTTTTTTTTTTTTGGTGTGGTAAAATATACATAACATACAACTTACCATGTTAGCTATTTTTAAGTGTGCAATGCAGTGGCGCTAACTACACTCACAGGTTGTGCAACCAGCACCACCATCCATCTCCAGACCGTCTTCACTATCCCACACAGAAACCCCGTGCTCATTAACAACCATTCTCCCCTCCCTCTAGCCTCTGTTACCTCTATTCTACTTTCTGTCCTTATGAATTTACCTATTCCAGGTACCTCATATAACTGGAATTAAAAAAATTACTTTTTTTGTGTCTGGTTCCTTTCACTTAGCGTAATGCCTTCAAGGTTCACCCATGTTGTGGCACACTTCAGAATGGCATTTCTTTTTAAGGTGGAATAATATTCCACTCTATGGATACACCACACTTTGTTTATCTGCTCATCAGATGATGGACATTTCAGTTGTTTCCACTTTTTGCCTATTGTGAATAATGCTGCTGTGACCATTGGTGCTCTGGTTTTTTAATGTAATGGCATTTGGGGACATTTTGATTCTTTCTCTCTCTCTCTTTTTTAATGTTAGGAAAGAACCCAAACTAAATCAAGGACTGGAAGATAGACACAGGTTTCCCATTGCTCTGCACTTCCCTCTCATGGTGTTTATCTCACACAGTGGTAACCGCCTGCTTAACTCTCTGAACTACCCACTAGATTGCTGACCCTGGGCAGGACCTATGTCTCCCGCGTTGTGGTGGCTTTGAGAACTGTCAACCTGGTTAAGCTAAACTACACTTCCCAGAGTTCCCCTTCCTATGTTTGCAGTTAGAGTGGAGGAAAAGGATATCCTTGTGGGTGGTTTGGAGGAAGGAAATAAAAAAGTCCCTGTCACCACGGAGCTCACGTCCACTGTGTATCCCAAGATAAACCACACTGCCAGATGCAAAGTCTGGGGACTAGGTCCTAGTGCTGAGTCTTCTATTAACAATGTGTGACCTCGGATCAAAAGCCCCTATCTCCCCACATCTCAGTTGCTTCATTAGTAAGGTGGGAAGACCACCCTTCCAACCTGCTTCTTGTATAAATGCAATTAGAGTAAATAGCACTTGAAAGACATCTGAAAACTAAACAGCTCAAAAAACAAAAACAAAAAACAAAAACCCCAAATCCAGTCCAGGATATTGTCATAATCTTTTATTATGTATCAAATTGTCTTCAATATAAGTTACAATCTGATTAAATTTGATAGACATTTTTATCTATTTAAAGACAAAAAACAAACCAACCCCCAAACAAACTCTCTCTATGTACAATATCTTTTGTCTAGAGTCTAGCAGACATAGAACCTTTCATTGCAGGATTTCTGCTTAACATAATGAGCAAAAAGAACCAAAAAAAATAAACCAAAGCAACCAAACTAATCCCTCGACTGCAAATATGAATATTGAATAAAGCATTAAAAAAATACAAACACAGAGTAACTTTTTAAATTTAGAAATGCAGGATATTAAAGTTAGTGGCAAAAAAACCCAACCAAACAAAAGCCCCCAACACTCCTCACAGGTAAACTTTCCTGCTCAGGGATGTGAGCTGACTCTAGACCATCTCGCGGCTCCTGCGGATAGCACAGCACAAGATCATACTGAAGATCATGCCAAATATCTGGAAGACAGGAAGGAACATGAGGATCAGCGTGGTTTTGTCAGAAGGAAGGCCGAGAGAAAGGCAAAGATAAGAGTCATGGCAGCTGGCGCCTTCCCTGCAGAACTTTCAGGGTGAGACAAATGAGCCCAGAGCTAAATTGAATGGTCAAGTTCCAGATATTCCGAGATCCCACAGAGGTAGCACTTTTGCTTCCGTCTTTGTGCACGTGTGTGTTTAATATTCTGTTTTAAGACATATTGTGTCTTTTACTGAAAGCTGCTTCTGCCTTTCTAGGCCAGGCCATCCCAGTGAGAGCTGGGTCCCCTATGGGGTTCATGCCACTTATGGGGAGATAGAGGGTGACCCCAAGGAACCTAGTTGGCCCTTGATGGTTTCTAGGGGCTGATTGGCAAGAGAGTGGATCATTTGAAGCTTCCGGTCTTCTTCCTGGTGTCCACCCTCGCGTGGCCTCAGACAGCAGGAGGAAATGAAACAATTCACAGCCATGCAGCTGCTAGTGAACTACTCTGTTGAGGAAAAGGAAAGCAGGTGCGTGATGAGACGTGTCCTGAGGACCAGTGGCGCTACCATCACCTTGCGTTTGCCCCTACACCTTGACGGTGAAGAGGATGGATTCTGGAGACGCCTCGGACACTACACTCGTGAGCCGAGAGGGTCTGATCAACTTACTCTTCTGTTTCTCCATCTCCTAGTAGTAATATGGAAGTACTACTGCGCTGCAGCACCTGCCGTGTAGGTGTGGCGAGGATGAGATCGGGTGATAAACATACAACGTGGAAAACAGTGCCTGGCCCGGGCGTGAGCTTAAGAAACATCGACCACTAAGAAGACAAGACCCCTCCTCCCCGACGTCCCGGCCGCCACTCACCATCACCACGGCAATGCCGATGCCCACTGAGCCGATGATGTGGAATTTGTGGTCGAAGATCTCTTGGATGGCGTCGGGGCAGGACTTCGGGAGGCAAACCAAGACCCGGGTCACCCACAGTCCCCACTCCAGGGCACCTTTTCCCTCCCAAGCACCTGTCCCACCCCAGGAGTGCCTGGTCAGGGAATGGGCTGAGGATAGGAGTCTTCAGGGATAAGAGATGTGCTGGCTGGGGGTGGGAGGGGACCAGGAGAGAGGTGTGGGAGCAGGTCGCTAATACCTGGGCCGCACATCAGGGAGGAAAGAGGGACAAGCCCTGCTTTGGGGTCTATTTCTGATATGGTTGTAAGGTCACTTTTTATTATTCTGGAGTCTGGACATTAGCTTACAATCACGATCCATTTATAAAGTCTAAAAGGCAGGAGTCCCAGACTCAGAAGCGTGCCTGTCCTTGATAACTTGAGGGCTGGGGCGGCGCTGGGTGGTTCAGGGTGCCAGATTGTTACAGGGAGCTAGGACCCTTTGTTATTGCCCTGGTCTGGCTTTGTTTTGTCACCCTTGGGGAAACAGAGGGCCCTGGGTAGGGGAGAAATGATGTGGTCGCCCTGGCGCCCTTTCAAAGTGGAAGGGGTACTTACGACGCGCTTAGATTCCCGCCCCCCCACCCCCAACCAGTTGGTCTACTTCACTCCTCCCCTTGCAGGATGTGCCCAGGGCAGCATGGAAGGGGCACCAGTCTTGCTTTTTAAGTTTACCTTCACTGTGAGGCTGTCCTGCAAGTTCTTTTTGGGGCAGATGTCTGAGATAAATTGTTCCACAACCCCGCCTATACCACAGCAGTTCAGCTGCAGAGAGAAGGCAGGATGGGATGAGAGAAATGAGTGAAAAGGTGGTTAGAACAGGCACGCGCGGGCGTGTGTGGTGAGCGCCCTGCGTGATGCACTCTGCCGAAAGGGTGGAGGGGCCGGGCTCTGTGCCAGGACGACCTACCACGTGGTGGATGACTTTCAGCGTGTCCCGCTGCAGCTCGTCCTTGCCTTTCAGTTTCTCGTAGGTGTCCTTGTAAAACGCCTGGATGTCCTTAATCACCTGCGGAGGACAGGCAGGGGAGTAGCAGAGAGGCTTTTCCATGCACTTCTCCATGAATAGACACGACCTGTTCTCTCTTGCTCACTCTAAGTTCTCAGCCAACAAATTCCTGTGCTCGGAAAATGTCACGAGCAGACGAAGCCACTGGCACCGCCCCTCTCAGGGCCTCTGTGGACCTCCCATCCCCTGCCACAGCCTCCAGCCACTTGTCCTTCTCTCCTGCACCTCTGGTCAGTCCCTTTAGCCCCACTTAGCCCTTCTCTTCTCCCTGTGAACTAAATTGAATCTCCTCAATCTAAAAAAAAAAAAATGGGCCGGCCTGGTGGCGCACTGCTACAGTGCACCGCTTGAGAGTGTGGTGACGCTCCCGCCGAGGGTTCGGATCCCACATACAGACCGGCCGCTCACTGGCTGAGCGAGGTGCGGGCACAACACCAAGGGTTGCGATCCCGTTGCCGGTCCCGGTCCGGTACGGGCGCGACACTGAGGGTTGCGATCCGTTGCTGGACACGAAAAAAGACAAAAAGGAAAAAAAAAAAAATATCCTACTCCTGACTTGGCTATTTCCTCAGGCTTCCATCTTTTTTTCTTCATTTAGGTGTGGCTTTTAGCAAGTTACTAAATTTCTCTGTATATCAGTTGCCCCATATGTAGGACAGGAGATTATAATAATCCCTACGTGTCATAGGTTATTGTAAGGATTTAAATGAGCTATTGTTTGTTGAGTCTTTAGCATTATGTCTGGTACAGAGTAAATTTGGAAAAAGTGTTAGCTATTATATTGTAATACAGGGGATATGTTATTACCCCGTTGTACCTGGGTGTGTCCCAATTTATTTATTTACTTATTTATTTTGGCGGCTGACCTGTAAGGGGATCTGATTCCTGGAAACATTGGTGTTATTTGCACCACTTTCTAACCCACTGAGCTAACCAGCCAGCCCATCCCAATTTAATGCACGTCTGTCTCCTTGACCTTCACCCACTCAAATTAGCAGACTCACATCACATTCGGCATTCTTTCTTCAGCCTTTTTCTGACATCTTTCATAATTATCCCTTCCTATTTCTATGGCTATGGATTTTACTGCTAGGATAATTAAATAGTATTTTTTTAAAAAACAGGGTTCCTGTCTCCAATATATTTCTTTCCCCTTTCTGCTGAACATGAAAAGATGATCCTTCCTAAAACACTGTTCTCATGTGGCCCATCCTGGCCAGAAACTCTTCAGGGCTTCCCACGGAAGCCCAGGCTCAGCCGAGATCCGACCCTTCCTTTGCCCGGGAGTCCCCCCACCTACTCCAAGCTTCCCCCTGATATCCTATCTCTCATTCAAGGCTGAGGTCAGCGCTCCCTTTTCCAAGGAGCCAGAAGAGATTCCCCTTCCCCACTCCACCTTTTCAAATCCCGTGGTGCTTTTGGATATAAATCACTTCTGTGACACTGGTCAAATGCATGTCTTTCTTTCACACTAGATAGCAAAGTGTGGGGACCACAGCTCATGCATCTATGGACCCTGCATAGGGTGTGACATAGCACTTGGCTCACGGTGGCACTTGAACACACATCAACATGTTAGAGGAGGAAGTGAGGGTGTTCAGCCCACAGAAAGCCATGTTTTCCTGAGCAATCTTTCCAGGAGTTGGGGGAGGGGCTGCTAAGATAGTCAGACAGACAGACAGACACAGACCCAACGAGTAGTTCTTGAACATCTACTATGTGCCAGCACCGTGGTTGGTATAATTACCCACACAAGTGTTAATATGCTTATAGTCCCTGCCCTCAAAGAGTGCATGTTCTGATGGCACATGGAAACATTGCAACACCAGAGGCACGTTCGATGGTTGAAAGCCGACCAAAGTGACTAGCCAGGACTCCCTTCCACCTTCCCCATCCCCCATCTCCCACTGTCAAACCCAGATCACTGCAGGACCCAAGAGATCTCATGGGGAAAACCTACCTCATCTTTGTGGGTATACCCCCAGATGGCTGCAGCTATTTCAATGGCAAATATCAGCAAGAGGAAGCCAAAGAACTGGAAGACAAAGAGACACGAGGTGAGAAGCAACACCAGCCAACCAGCCAGAAAATCAAAGGGTACTGTGGTACAAGAAAGAATGACAACTCCAGGAAACAGGCATCTGGGGCACAAGTGGACAGCCCCGGAGGGGCAGGGAAGAGGCTCACAGAGTGGGAAGAGTTAAGCCAAGGCTCAGGCTCAATGTTGGGTTCAGGGAGAGGGGAGCCTGGAGCCGGTGTTTATGGTATTTATGAGATGTTAATTTAGTCAATGAGCAATAAAATACCATTGTCACTCACAAAACCCAAAGAGATATGGGGAAATAAAGGAAGGGAATATGCTTTGTGGAGTTTGGGGAAGACTGTAACACATTTTGAAACAAGGAGAGGAGACAAAGGTACATGTGGATTCAGGGAAAAAAAGCAAACGTGGTCCTCGAAAGAGGGAAAAACAAAGTCCTGGCATTTAGTTGCCTACGGGGAGTGATAAGACAGGCTGCAGGTAGAAGAGGAGGATGCCCACCACAAGGGAGGGTCGGGCTGCCTGGGCAGGGCCAGAGGACGGGCACTGGCGAGGCTGAGGCTGCGCGTGCCCGTGGCCGCCCTCCCCACCCCACCCCATCCTACTCCACCCACTCCAGGGATCTGGGCTGCTGAGATTTGGGCATGGTGGCGGGGAGCACAAAAGGGCTACTCACCAGCCCCAGCATCCACTGGGACTCTTGCGCAGCACCGCAGCAGCCGAGGAATCCCACCAGCATCATGAGGGCCCCAGCTCCAATCAGAATGTAGACTCCTGGGAAGGACACACACATGCAGCTGCTTTTTCTCCTGTGTGACTTCATACCTCCCCCATCTCAGGGAAGAAGGTCCCCCTCCTCTGCCTCTGCTCCTAAGCGTCCTTCCTACCAGTGTCCCTTCCAGGCCCCTGCTTCATCAAGCCTGCGCTCCTGTCTTACCCTCAGCCCTCCTGGAAGGTGCCCTAGTCTAGGATAAAGCATATCTATGGCAGCCCTGAGATTCTACTCAGGACATAAACTGGTCCAGTCTGTCAGCTGTTTCCAGCAAGAGGAATCCACTCAAGCTAGTTAACACAGACCCTCCAAACTCAGGCTAACTTCCTGGGACTCTGACGAGCCCCCCACTGGCCTCTGCCTCATAGAGGAGGCCATCAGAGCAAGCTTCCAGCAGGAGGGGGCTGCGCACACCCAGAAATCCATGCTCCGGAGGGGCCAGCTCTGCCTGATTCCTAGAAGGGAAGGCTCCTTGCTCTGCTGCTGGGTCACAATTAGACATGCACAGTTAGTAACACCCAAGGGCACCCTTGCTCTAGTGCAAAGGACATAGATCTGGTGTCAGAAGACCCTTGTTTTTGTCCCAACACTGTTACTAACTGCTGTGTGACCTTGGGTAAGACACTTTCTCTTTCTGGGCCTCAATTTCCTTAGGCTAAAATTAAAGAGGTTGGTTGCTAGAAAATGTCAAAAGATCCCTGTAGCACATTAAAGAGATCTTACGGTTGCAACTCAGTTACCTCGGGCTAAAGGTGGAAAGGGTCCTCCTTGCTAAGGGGAGGGTGAGTGACAGCATTGCTAAGCCTTCGATGGGGAGGAGTGGGAGACGGGCAGTGACAGCTCTTGTCTATGCCCCAAACACTGCAAATTCATCCTCCTTGCTAAGGGGAGGGTGAGTGACAGCATTGCTAAGCCTTCAATGGGGAGGAGTGGGAGACGGGCAGTGACAGCTCTTGTCTATGCCCCAAACACTGCAAATTCCTGGGACAGGAGGATACGGTGGAGCAGCCTTGCCCCATTCATTCCACAATCTGCCAAGGGAGTGCCCAGAGGGACCCATGCTACAGTTATGTTCTTGAGAAGCCACAGCTGTCCTGCAGGGACTGCCCCTCCTTCCATACACAGTTCCTCCCAACTCCCAACCCCATGAAGACCCCATGAAAAAGCACCAGAGAAATTCCAGGGTCCCCCTGCATGCAGGCATGTTCTAATCAACCCTGGGAGGGCTGTTGGCACTTGTTGAAAGCACTGCCCTGAAGCCAGAATGCCTGGGTTTGAAGGCCAGGTCTGTGACTCTGGGGAAGCCACTCGATCTCTCTGTGCACAAGTTTTCTATCTGCAAAATGGAGATGGTACCAATGCCCGCCTCAAGGATTGTTGTGAGGATTAAGTGATATTATTGCACGTGACAATGTACAACAAACGCTAGCTGCCGTGAGTCTCAATAATACAAGGGACAGGTAACAATGTTAATAACCATAGTGTCCTCCCTACTGTCCTGCAACCAGGACCAGAGACTTCCTGGAAGTAGAGGCTGAATATGGGCAAGAGAGAGAGTCTATGCTTCTGCCCGACACACAGCAGGGTCTGTGATGAGAACTCTTGCAGGTGACACAGTGACCTCACTGTCCCGCACGTGCACTCTCGGCAGGGCCGAGGCTGTGCGGGCAGCAGTCTGTGCAGTCTGCTGCAGCTGAGGCTCGCGGGCAGCACGGAGCAGTACGCACACGGAAGCACTCGCGCCTCCCCCTTCTCCCACATCTGTCGTGATGTCAAGTCATGTGGAGTTACTGGCGTGCCCCATGTTGTATGAATACGGGCATTGTTCCCGTGCATGCTGGCCCAGACCAGGCCAGGGGACAAACGCAGCCTGTCTTTCAGGCAAGTCCCATCCTCCCAGGCGGTCAAAGACTGTGGGGCCACAGGCTGGACTTGGGGAGCCAGTGCAGCCCCATGCATGGGGCACTGGGCAAGGGGGCCCCCTCCCGCGGTTCTCAGCTCTAACACGGGGACACCAGTGGGCTGAGGCAGTAGAACGGCTCCTGTTTCTGCCCATCTCATTGGGGCAAGACAACGAAGGATGAGGTCACTCCTTTGAGCTCCATAGCGGGGGCTGAATAAATGGGGGGTATTAAGAGATCAAAAGGATTTACAAGCACATAAAATACAGTTGGGTGGGAACGAACAGACAGACAGATATGTTTTCTCTAAGTCCAGATCCCAGTTCATGAGCCCGGTGACCCTGGCAGAAGCCAGGGGAGCTGCATCAGCCACAAGTGAACTACTAAAGGGAAAAATATTTCTCATGCAGAAAGAGAACATTCTCTTAATGGGCCTCTCAGTTAGTATTAAATATTCATTTTGGTGCTCGGCAGAGGAAGAGTTTAAGATACGGGGTCACGTTGGCTTTAAATCTTGCTGGGGCAGCTGCAGATGCGGAGAGCCTCGCCCTAGCCCTCTCCAGCCGGGAGAGACAAGCCAGCCCGGCAGCTGTCTGTGGGTAGCAGCAGCAGGCAGGCTGCAGGGCGGCTCCTCTGGGACCAGTCATGGAACCACTGCGGGGCTGGGGTTGCTTCCCTTTGGAAAGGCGACTCATGACCCACACCCCAAGCTTGTTAGCAAAGGCTGGCGATGGTAGATGACAAAGTGTTCCCCTTTATAAAACAAGTGAATGTTAGCTTTCTGTCTGACTCATGGAAAGAGTTATTCATCGCAGAGCCTTCTTGCTGTTTACTGGGCTTTTTTCAGGCTGACATTATAGGCCTAGTGGAAAAAAAAAAAAAAGGAAAAAAAGACTGGTGTAGCAGCAGCATATACCAGGGCGTCCTTCACACAAGAAGTGGAGCGTTCTTTTCCACCTGTTCATCAGGCCTCTTGGCTTAGGCCAAGCAGAGGACACACCAGTCTCCTCTCGCCATCCAATTCACCTGGCAAACAGCACTTGCTACACCTGTTTGCGTGGAGGAGAACAAAATCCAGTACAGCCTCCAGTCTCCTCTTGCTTGAAACAGTTTATTGTCCCCAAATACCTCAAATCAGGGGCTTGAAGGGACCCTAACTGCTCCCAATGGCTCTCTCCTGGTTCCTCTCCTTCCCATGGGCTGTTTGCATTAATAAGCACCATGGTGGGATTCCATCTGCCAAGTACGGGAATTCTCAGCCTCAGATAGGTGGCATGGGTAAGCTGTGCCAGTTGCAGGATGCAGAAAGGAGGCTGGGGCAACAAAGCAAGCCACCTTGGGCACAGGCCAGCCAGGGAAGTCAGGTCACTGAGGTTGATGTGCGTGTGCTAAGAATCATCCAACACCTGGTCGTAGTGGGAGAAGGGTCCTAGGGAGGGGTGGGTACTCACAGCTTCTGGCTGGAGCCCCCTGGACTCCCTCATTCAGTGTCATGGCCTGGAAGGACACCAAGGAGTTAAGAAGGGCTGCTGGCCTGGGACCAAGAAAACGAAGTTCCCCAACATGTTTGCAGCCTGGGATTACAGAGACTGCTGACAGGCTGAGTCTCCCAGGGCCTGAATTGGACAGAAGGCCCATATAAGGCTGTCAGCTGTTCTGGATTCACTGTAAACTGTTCTGAATGTTGGAAAGTTCTTTTTCTGCTCACTTCTCTGCCTGGTTGTGCACTCTTTCTCTACTCTAAGAGCTTTGACTCCACGGGAGAAAAGACACCCCTGGGCTGTTCAGGTTTCCTGAAGAGTCAGCTGCAGGATCAGGCTGGTTGCTCACTTCTCTGCCTGGTTGTGCACTCTTTCTCTACTCTAAGAGCTTTGACTCCACTGGAGAAAAGACACCCCTGGGCTGTTCAGGTTTCCTGAAGAGTCAGCTGCAGGATCAGGCTGGCCTGTGGGTTGCCCCAGTGCAAGGGACGGTCACCCCATGATGTCAGCGACAGCGGCCAGGGCGTAGCTGGCACTCCAAGCTCATCTGCTGGGAGAAGGGTTATGGGTCAATACAAAAGGCTGGTCTCAGAGCCTAATGGGAAAGGGGACACAGACAGTGAAGCCTCCTTGGCCCTTTGCCCGAGGATGACAATGATCCAGTTTCCCCAAGCCTTCAGTGGTGTGCAGGGCTCAGTGGACCCACACAGCCGCTCAGCTTGCTGATGCTCTAGTGTCGTTTGCATCGTCCCTGTTCCCTGGGCTTCCACAGACAGAGTGAGCTCTCTCCCTGCAAGAGAGTCCCACAGCTCCTAGCCCCCAACTGGAGATTGCTGTGTCTCTTTGGCAATGCGCCTTCCAATTACCCTCCTGGTCACTTCAGGCAAGACCGCTGACCACCGGGGACCCTGCAGGGATCTGAATCCTGTGAAGTTCTCAGAGTGGGTCCTGGTTCTGCTAATCATGTGCTCATCACTCTCCTGCCACCTTGCCTGGCCTTCCCACTGTTATCCACTGGCTAGGGCCACCATGCAGGGGCATCTCTCCCTTGACTACAACTTGGGTGAAGTCAAAAGGCCAAGAGATCTCTATCCTGCCCCGCCAATGGGGAGCACTGAGTCAGTGCAACCCTTTTCTACTCCTACACAGGGAGTGCCCCCCCATCTGCCCTCCAACCCCAACCTGGCACAGACCATCCAAGAAGCAGCTTTCATGGGCCTGTGTTCAAATCCTAGCTCTGCCTCTTGAGGGGTATGAGCCTGGACTAGTTGTTTAGACCTTGGTTTCTTTATCTATGACTTGGGAATCATCCCAGGCTCCTTGCAGAGTTATGGGGATCAGATGATGTAACAATATGTGTAAGGCATTGAGTGACAAGTGAGGAAGGGGCTCACAAATGTCAGAGTCGTCCTCCCAATTCCACCCACTTACCAATGAGATTCTCACCTCCCACAGCTAAAAATATATGGAATTTGCCAAAGAATCCTGGACAACAAAAAGAAACACTGGGTTGTTAGGAGTGGCCAGAGCAATGGGAGGACTGAGTGCCTCTTCTGGAGACACACGGGCAGCTGTGAGGCTCTTAGGAAAGCGCCTGAGACGTTGGTTCCTGCGGGCGGCTCTGCCCTGCCCGGAGCTCACGGCTCCCTCCAGGAACACGGCGTGTGTGTCAAGGGCCTCCCCTCAGCACCCCCTTCCCACTGCACAGGGTAGCATTCCAAGCCTGCCCGGACTCACGAAAACGCTCTGTTGCTAAAACAAGCCAGGATACTATGGAAACCTGCTCTCTAAACATGTCCTGAGTGTGCATGCGTGTTTTTTTGCTTTTTAAAAAACAAACAAAAACATTGCACTTTTCTTTCCCTCACTTTCTTTCCGACAGTGAGGTACACACTAAAACCCCCCAACTAACAACAACAAAAGGCAGTAAAACCAGCAGAGCTATCCCCAGGGCTCAGGCGCTGTGTAACCAAACAGGCTGTTTTTCAAGATCCTCCCAATGTGGCCTCCGGGAGGCAGGAAGGAGGTCAGGGAGGCCATCTCCTGAAGGCCTGGAGATAACCCTCGGCAGACTGCTTTCTCCTCTTCTGTAAAAATAACTTCTTGGGTGGGTGGGAAGGAAGTGGCCAAACTTACACTCTGAGCCTGATGACATGACAGCATCATCCTAAAAATAGAGGACTTCTTTTATTTCTCGCAAATGAAACGTTTCTACCTCCAGACTAGGCAGTCTATGAATTTACTCAGAAACTGGGAAATGGCCCTTGACAGATCTCCCACTCCTTTTAGAGAAGCTTTTCATGGAGCTACAGCAGCAGAGGGACAGAATAATTCTAGAAAAATGCCAAAGAGCCTGCTTGTAGAAAGAGACCTGCTGAATCCATTCATGTGCAGAGGATCCCAGGCGTGTTTACATTGGAATCCTTTCCCCTAAAGCAAAAGCAGTTTAAAAAATTAACGCCTAAAACTAAACACTGTGGCACTACCCCAGCACTAAGGGTCCAAAGGACGGCAGAGTCTCCTCTAGTCTCTCCTGCTATTTTTGCCTGTGTTTTCTGGAGGCTGGTCTGCTGGGTCTCAGCGTCCCGATCTGAGCAGTGGGGAAGAACCATGCAGCCTCTACCTGGCACCGCACACCCCCAGGACAAAGATTTTTGAATTAAGGAAAGGATGGAGCCTAAGATGACATGCAATTAAGAGAGAGCATCAGGGATGAGAACAGAGGTTCTTAAGCCCTCAAGAGCGGCAGCAACTTTGGCAGGGCCAACTTCACAGCAGAGAAGGGTCAAAGTGCCCGGCTGAGCTGGCATGAGAGAAACCACATCAGTCATGAGGACAACTACACAAAAACTTGAAGGGAACATGACTGGCTGGTGTGGCCAGAAGTTTTTCTCAAGCCCAAGTCCCTGGGTCAACAAGGAGTCTCCAAAGTAGGAGGCATCACCAACCTCACCTGTGTAGAAGCTGGCATTATTGTGAGATTCTTGCTCGAAGATGCTCTTGGTCTGAGAGTCGAATCGGAGCCATAGTCCAATGGAAAGGACTGCAATCCCGGCAAGCTGCAAGACAGACCAGACATCGACATCAGTTCTGGCTGCCTGGACCAACACCGTCCCCGAGTGCTGAAGGGCGAGACTCGAAACTTGCAAAGGCCTTTGGGACCTCCCTTAGTTTCTGCCCCTCACACACACCTGGTAGCCAGTGGGGTGCGCTTGATCAGTCCATGTGCTGGGAATAAACAATCACCCACCAGCGGTGCAGCAGTAGAATGGGCACTTTACAGGCAATAAAACACTGTGCAGCAGTGGAAACAAATAACTCTGGCCACATGCAGTACTATGACCGCATCTCATGATGCTAAACAGAAGAAGCAAGAGCCCAGAACACTCACTTACGATTCCATGTGGTTAAACGTTACTACACTGCTTAGGGATGCACATGTATGTATACACTTATATGTGTACATATAAATGACAGAGGAAAGAGAAAGTGTGTGATGACCACAAAGTGAGTGGTTACCTCTGGGTAGAGGGAGGGACTTATGCTCAGGAGGAGCATGTGGTGGGGGTGGGTGTCTAGGGTGCTGGCAATTTCTGACATTTGACTTAGGTGATGATTGCATGGATCTGGACACATACATGCACCGGTGAGGGCAGTGGTGACATCCTCAGAGACCACACTGCTCAGTCAACGACAGATCAGAGCCTCCCTGCACTCATCCATGCTGGTCCTTTCCCTGTCCATGAGGCCAACTCCTGGCCTGGCAGTGTTGTCTTAGCTACCGTGGAGGCCTCTGCCAAGTCCCCCCAGTGCCAGCTGAGCTCCCTTGTCGTTGCTGGTAGCAGGGCTTGCGGGGGAGTGACTCCCAGATCTCCAGTGCAGCGGCTGGCTGGACACACGAGTGGGTGGGCCCCAGGTTTTGCTGGTCCACCCTCCTCAGCAGAGGCACCTTATGTCAGAGACCTGCTCTTTGGGGATCTAGGTTCTCTGCCTGGGAGCTGCTGAGAGCCCGCGGTGTGGACAGGCCTCTCTTTCCTCCCGTCTCTTTTCCTCTTCTTTTCCCCACAACATGGCAGTGGGTTTGGACACGTTGGGTGTAGAGTGGAGATGGGACGACAGGAAGGGCCACCCAAGACCCCAGGCTGCAGCAGTCACGGCCTTTTCTACACTCCGGTGCTGTAAGCTAATTTGGTCCCATCACAGAGGTGTGTTTGCACAGTGAGGGTCTAGAGTTCTGTCACTTCGGCTTTCCCATCTGTAACACAGGAGTGGTAAGACGTGGCCCTTCCTTGCCTTTTAAGTATGGCTAGAGCGTAAGGGAGATGGGCTGGATAGAGTGTGGTGCCGATAACACTGAGAGCCAGGGTTCCATCCCTGTACCAGCCAGCCGCAAAAATAAAGAAGAATAAAGAAGAATAAAGGAGATTATAGTACCAAAACTACTTCTGAAGAAGGAGGTACCGAACGGGCTTTGGGAGAACAACTCGAGTTCATGAGCACGAAGGGCAGCCAGCACCGCACTCCTGGCCCTGTGGACAGCCCCCGCCTCAGCTCAGGCAACGCCAAACATCAGTAAGAATGACACGATGCCAAGTGCCCCAGGGCTGGACATTGTCAAAAAGAAAAACTCACAGAAGCCGGGCTTGATGGCGTAGGGATTTTAGAGCTAAAATGAACCTGAGAGTTTGGGGTTCAAACATGGGTCAGGCTTTCCTTCTTATTAATGAAATACACGCAGGTGAGTGAGGGTCTTCTGGGTAAATCCAAAGATAGCAGAGCATTGCTTTATGGGGAGAGGTCTCTCCCCGCTGGGCCCAGCCTGGATACTCTTGTCTGGACCATGGATTCTGCTGGCCTCTGGGGGCACCACCGTTAAATCGGGGGTGGGAGACCCAGCAGGGAGCATCTGGGCTAGACAGAGTATGTGGCTCTAACCCACTTGTCGAGGTGCTGGACAGCACACTTAGTGGGTCTTGACTCCAGGGTCCTGGAGAGTTAAAAGAGGGGAGGTGACACTTTCCCTCCCTCCACCCGACACACAGAGAGTCAGACCCTGGGACTGGAAGACCAGGCTGCGGCCTCCTTTGGAAGGTGGACATTACCCTGAAAACTGAAGGCTAGAGCTTGCGAGGCACTGAGCAGCGTTCGGGTGGCTCTCAGTTTGGGTTAGCACTTAACTGCAGCCCCTTCCTCAGCCTGGTCCTCTCTCCCGCTCTGTTGTGCTGAAGCCACTCGGAGAGCACCTGGGCTTGTAAGGCGTGTTCTCTACTGTCCTTTCTGCTCTAGACTTGTGCTTATCAAGGAATTACCCCCAACTCATCTTATCCCCCCACAGAGCAAAGTCACTCCCCTACCACTTACCTGCCAGGAAAACTCCTAAGCAATGAAAAAATGAAAACAATCCCATGCAAAGGAACTAAGATATAAAAGATCACGTCAAGCTACGCTGTGATCCATGCTTGGATAATAACAGGGTGCCCGAGCACAACCTGCAGGGGTAAGGCCCCTTCCATTTTATAGGAAGCCTTCATGTCAAGGATCCTGAGCCAACGTGTAAAAGTCCAGTCGTTTATCTGGTCTGTGTGTCCAGGTAAGAAGGACGTTGGGCTGGAGAATTGGAACCAGAAGGGAAGAGGAAGCATTTCAGGTCTCACCTCGTCAAGGACAAGGCCAGATACAGGAGTTGGGGGTCCCACGGGTTTGGACCCCACCCCAAACCTAACGTCACGCTGCTTGGTTGTCAAAGCTACAACCAAAAAGGAAAAGCAACCGGCTCTGGAGAAATGGGCCAAGCTATAATGGAGCTCAGTCTTTCATGCTTAAAAAGTCACCACGAAAGAGGAGGAAGCTTCCAGAAACCCAGAGGGAAGGGAGGGCCGGGGCAGGACGGGGAGCACCTGGTTCACGAAAGCCACAGAGGAGTGAGCCCTGCTGCCTTTTCTGACTGAATTACTGAGTTAATGGCCTGAGGGGACACTGTGGAAACCACTGGCTGCCCCATTTTCTGAAATGCTGTTGGAGACATTGCTTCAGTTGGCTGAGTCACGATGGCTTGGGTTTGCAGGGCTGTGAACGGTGTGCAACTGGTGCCACCTAATCATGGCTTCCACGGCTGTCCAGGCAGCACTATCTAAGGAGCTCCAAAGTACTTTCTAGGAGTCACTTCTGGCTGTGGCCCACAGGAGCTCCCTGCCCCCCACCTGGCGCTCATCCCCAGCTGCTTTAATACTATAAGAAACAGAGCAGGAGGGACCAGCAGCAAGAACCAAAGAGAGCTTTAAGCTACAAAAAGGGCACCAAGTCAATTCTCAGTAAGAACATAGGGGTCTGGGAGGCCAAGCAGTTGGTGGTTTCCTCCCAGGTTAATTGACCGACACGTGGCAGCGACGCGGCCACACGATGTCATGCCTGCTGACTTGCTCTTGCTCTCATCAGAGGGTCTGAGCAGGACTGATGTGCGTGCTCAATTATACCTGCCCAAGGAGGACAGCAAGCTGCACAGTCACCAGCTGGTCTGGGGGGACAGAAGGAGAAAGTCCACAGCCTCTACTCCCAGCCTGAGGCCCTGCTCAGACTGCCTGGTTCCCTCTCTCATTTCCAACAAAAGCCAAATGGAAACATTCTGGTTTTGCTGGGAAAAGCTCCTTTGCCATCTGGCCAAAAATGGTTTCATCGATGTGATAGTGCAGAAAGAAAAAGGACACTTTCCCCCATTGTTTTATTGGAAATGTCTTCATTTCTTTACTCATGCTAATTTTTTTCTTAGAAGAAGGTGGGTCACGAGAAAAACATGAGACAAACCTAAATTGAGGACAGTCTACAAAATACTTGACCTGGACGTCCCCAAATGGTCAAGGTCACGAAAAACAAGGAGAAACAGAAACTGCTACAGGTCAGAGGAGATTAAGGAGACCTGGCAGCTGTCATGTGGTATCCTGGACACTTGTGGAAAAACTAGTGAAACCCGAGTAAACCCGGAGTTTAGTTAATGGTGGCGCGCCAACGTTGGTTTCTTAGTTGTGACAGACGTAACATGGTGCGACAGGGGAGACTGGCCAGGAGTATAAGAGAACTCTCTACACTATCTCTGCAACTTTTCTGTAGGTCTAAAACTATTCAGTTTATACATGAAAAATGAAGCTGGGACCTCTCTCTCTCAAAGCTCCCTGTCTCCTTCAACACCCTGCCCCATCAGTTAACCTCTTTCCTGTTTCTGCAATTCTGTCTGTGCTGCCTTTTCACCCTTTGCCAGCAACACATGGGCAGGCCTCTCTGTTCTAAAAAACCAACAGAACAAAGGCAGCAACAGAATCCTCCCTTCCTTCCACCTCACTGCCCTTTCCTGGAGCTCTGTGCTTTCCCTCAGCCCTGGAGCTTGTAGCCGAACCATCTCCAAGTCGGTCCTCACTAACGAGTCACTGCTCAGCTCTCCCAAGACTTCCCGGAGCCTGCCTCAGTGGGTTGCCACGCTCTAATTGAGGCTTTTTCTCAGTCCTCACGTTTTTTGACGCTCAGGAGCTCACACCATTGAAGCCTGCTCCTCCTTGTCTGCTCCTTAGATGGAATCTCTCAGTTTCCCAAATTAGCCTGGTACATTCCGCCTCTGCTCATGCAAGTCCCTCCTCCTGGGATGCTGTCCTGGCCACCCAGACCTGCTGCTTCCCCACGGAGCTCCCAGCTCCTCCCAAAGCCTCCAGCTCTGCCCTTGCTCTCATCCGGTGCTAGCCTCAGGTCTCTCTAGAGCACAAGCCCCTTGAGGTCAGTGTGACTTCTCAGCCATTTTTCATCTCCCCTGCCACATCCGTATTTTGAACAGAACAGTCATTAGCAAATAATTATTCAATAAATAAACAATTACTCCAATGAAAGAGAACCTCTGAAATGCGCCTGAATTTCCTCGGCTGGGTCTTCTCCCTTTGGAGAAGGTTCCCTTCTTACCTGGCTCTTCATCCGGATCCATCTTTTGCTATCTCACAAGAGGCAGAAACTACAAAGAACAATTATTCGCCCTGGGAGAACACCCAGAAGGACCCACGAGGGCTGGCTGGAGAGCATTTGATGGATGACAAAGATTTTTCTTTTTGTATGTGCCAAATGTCACAATGAGATTTAGGGGTAAATCCTTATAAAGTCTTTTGAAAAGCAAAGTTTGAGAAGCCCACGGGTTGCTGTCCTCATTCTCTATCTGCAACTCTACCAGACCTTCACCCCTCAAAAAGAAGTCCAGTTAGACACTCTAATTTTTGAAGAACATATAGGTGACCTGGTCACCTGGGGCTTACGTCAGCTTTGGGAGACATGAAAACCCCAAGCACTGCCCCAAACTCAGGCCCACAATGAACAGTTTTCCTGGTCATCTTCCCTCTTTCCACATTCACCACTGAAAGCACAACTCCCTCAAGGCACCCAAGCAAAGATTAGGATTGCTGTGAGTCAGGGACAGGTCCGGAAATCTTACACTGAAACACACACCTGGAGTTAAAGGAAACATTTCCAATTCCAAAGGAGGATTAAAAAAAGAATCAAAGTGTAGTGGAGCTTAGGGGCATCTGGCTGCCGGTCTTGAAAAACTGGATCCATTTAGAACCTGGGGAGGTGTAGATGTAGGTGGGTGTCTATTGACGGAGACTCCTGAAGTAGGCGTGAGGAAAGATGAGGGACAGGAAGGAAAAGAGACCGGCTGAATGCAGGAGGAGGTTTCAGTGTGGGGGCTGCATCCCATGCCTCAGGTGGGAAGAGCCATGCTTGCCCACGGGACAAATCTCACTTCAAAGAAAAATCCTTTCATGGCAAACAATCTGGGTGGTCTTGGCTAGGGCCCTTTTTCCTCCAGATCCCCTGTTCTGTAAGATGACCTGACTGGCCATACATTTTTTTCAAAGGACAAAATACTCGTTACAATTTCTCTATCCAGCTGTGTTAGAGAGCTCAGAAAGTGGACAGCAGATCACTTTCCACACTGGTTTCTCTTTGAGGTCTGCCTTAGACCTGAGATGGCCACATCTGCCACTTTGGGAGGGGTCGGAGGTGGTAGATGGGGTCCGGGAAGAAGGGAGAGCTGTCTTCCCTACTTCCATTGACCTTCTGGAAAAACAGCAGCTATTTGGTTACTCTGGTGAGCCTGTGGCCAAAGGGATGCTGCACATTTTTCAGTAAGAGACAGGTGGAGTAATAGAAAGAGTAGCAAGCAAGGAGCAGGAGGCCCTGGCACTGCCACCTGTCACCTGCACGGCTGTGCACCAGGGCCTGGTTCTGCACAGGGCGGGTGTCGGAACTGCCTGGGGAATTCTGGACACGCGTACACCTCAGCTCCCCCAGGGGCGTCTGCTGACGGTGACCGATGGACAGGTGCAGACTCGGGGCTGGGATTCTGGTACTGCCGACTAGCAGCTCTATGACGCTCAGCACTTTCCTTAGCTTCTCTGAAACTCAGAGCCCTCATTTGTAAAAAAACATATAGTACGATACCTGTCCTGCCTTCAACCTAGGTTAAAAGTAAAGATTAAATGAGGTGACACATGTAAAGCACTCTAAAAACAGTGAAGTGCCACAGCCAACCAGATTCTGTGGGGACAGAATGATTACGACAACCCCAACAACAATAATGAAACTTGAGAAAAACAGGGGGTGACAGAGGGCATTCTGTGGATATCCCTGTGTGTCCTCCTATGATCTGAGAAGGTGGCTGGCTGGGAGCAGGGTGATTTAGGACACTGGGGTTCTGTTTTCCAGTCTCTGTGAGAGTCTGTGTGCGTGCTGGCTGGTGCGGGAAGATGGAGAAATTTACCTTCTTTATCCCTGTGTGTCCTCCTATGATCTGAGAAGGTGGCTGGCTGGGAGCAGGGTGATTTAGGACACTGGGGTTCTGTTTTCCGGTCTCTGTGAGAGTCTGTGTGCGTGCTGGCTGGTGCGGGAAGATGGAGAAATTTACCTTCTTCGCACCCACACACTGCCTCCCAGAGTTCCACCTGGGTCGACCGGAATGGCCAGAGAGAGGTGGGGAAGAGAGGTTAAAGGGAGACCTGCTCAGACTTCAGGCTTCGTCCTTCCTCAGAGCCTGCTTCGGTGGGTCAATTGCCGCTGCTGAGAGGAGTCATTACAGCAGCAGATGACAGAGAGGGAGGGGACTTTGCTGGGTTGGGCAGGAATGGAAATCTTGATTTCTTTACCCTGCTCTTTCAGTGAGATGTTTATCAGCCCTCGTTTTGATTTTTGTTATTTCGGTGTACTGGACTTGTGAGACCACTTGGCACGGCCGCCCATTGCACTCAGGAATTCAGTCACAGACCAAATACCGAGGATGTGACGTTCCTCTACCAGCCTTTTCTGGGACACAAAATATCAGTTCTGCTTTAAGAAAAGCCACAGAAGCAGAGATAAGGCCCTCTATGTTCACAGGCTTCAGCATTTAAAAACAAGTCAGGCCACCCAGACCTGTGGGCTCTGGGCCTCACCCCATCTCCATGGCAACCTCGCTCCCCACGGCATGCCAAGCCTCGGATGGGCTGATTCACCAGGCAGGAGGCCGGGCCAGCGGAGCCAGCAAGAACCGACAGGATCCCAGACCCCATGGCCTCCTCTAATCTGCTGCCTGCGTCCTCCGCCCCCAACGTCAAATTAAGACAGGAGCTGTTGTCTTTGGAAGGGCAAAGCCACTTGGGTAAGACCACAGGTCTTGGAGTTCTTAGCCAGTCCCACCACACAGTAGAACAACAGCAAGAAACCCAAACTCCACTCCAATCAGCAAAAAACTTGCCATGACTTGCTTTATGTGCCGATCGCAAGTAAACTATTACTTCACAGCAGCACGTAAAGCTATCAGCAAGGGCGTATTACTAACTTCACTTGTATTTAACATGAGTTGAAAAGCCCTAGAGATCACAGCCCTGTGGAACTTAAGTCCCCTTTGTGAGTATGATCATCCTGGTGCCTGGATGGGCAGGCACAGCCCAGGGCCATCTCTCCTGTCTACACAACTTCTGCGCTTGAAATGTCTACCGAGCTACCGTCTTAAGGCAATGTTCAAATCTTCAGAAATCTTGTATCCTCAAAGGCAGCCCAGGAGACTCCTCTCTAGGCCAGCAGTTCTCAAAGTGTGAACCCCAGCAGCTGCAATCCCATCCCAGGCTTACTCAGTGGGAACTCTGGGTGGGGGGCCCAGCAATCTGGGTTTTCACACATCTCGGCCGGGGATTCTGATGCATGCTCATGTTTGGGAACCACTCCTCTGGGCCTTCTTTAAACATGGAACAATCAGGAATGACAGGGAAAAGATCTTTCTGGGAGTTCTAAACCCAGAGAACAGCTTTCTAAATGCCAGTGTTGAAAACATGAAGCTGTGCAGGGGAGGTGGGAGCTTTCTGTGAGCTCAAGGTTCCTTGTCTGTGTAAGGGACAGCTCACAGTGCCAGCGCAACACGGGAACAGAATCTGACCGTTCCTCTGTACACTAAGATCTGGAGAGTGGGGTCGCAAATGCCTGAGCAGCACAACAAAGCCACAGGGAGAACGTCTGGGGACCACCTTGGAACTGCTGCGTGGTGACAGTTAAGGGTGAGGATACAGACAGAAGAAAGTGGGAAGGAGGCAAGAGGGGAGAAACTGACTAGACAGGGCAGGCTGGTTAGCTCAGCTGGTTAGAGAGCGGTGTTATAACACCAAGGTCAAGGATTCAGATCCCCATACGGACCAGCTGCCAAAAAAAAAAAAAAAAAAAA